>NC_143516.1:67968080-68145580 GCF_031878675.1 Megascapheus bottae
GTAGAAAGATTTTTGCAGGGATACTGTAACTTATAATCAATGATGTAGTGTGCTTTGGGGGTCCTTTGAATGGAGTAAATGTCCCATTCTGCAATTGTAACAGAGAATCAGAGGTTAGAGAACAGTATAGAGAAGAGTAAATCCTTAATAATGTTGTTTTCTTGCTGCAAGGAAATGTCGAAAGTCGACTTCTTATTGAAGACACATACTTCAACACAGAGCAAATGTGAGGTGGGTAATATACAAAATTCACATGTTTAAAAACGACTAAAATTAGTGGAAGCAATTCAGAGCCGAGAGCAGAGTAAGCAGATCTGAACGAGTGCATATACTGTTTCAGATACAGCCCTATCTGAAATGAATCTCCTGGAGAAAAATTCAGATGAGGAATAAAGGAATCAGCAGGCCAGGCACCAATGACTCACATCTGTAATCCTAGCTACTCAGGAGACAGATTTGAGGATCAGGGTTCTAAGCCAGCCCAGGCAGGAAAGTCTGTGAGGTTCTTATCTCGAACTAAGCACCTAAAAGCCAGAAGTGAAGCTGTGACTTAAGTGGTAGAGCACTAGCCTTGAAAGAACCTTAGGGACAACACTAAGGCCCTGATTTCAAGCCTCTGAATGGAAAACAACCAAAGTTATACAATTGTGAACTTACAGGACCTCCACATAAGGCACCTTTCCCCTACAAAATGTTTTCCAGAGTTAAAAACAGATTAACACTAAACATCAGATATCAAATAAGAAATGGGGGGGTTGTTGTTTGAGGAAGCACAGATACTGTAAGGAAGAGTCTCCTGTGAACAGAGCGAGGTAAGTAAGAAAGTCAAGGGAGTCATTATCTGACACTGCCCAGTGACAGACCCAGCGCTGTCAGAGTTAGAGAATCTAGCATTTTCCCCTGAGAGGAGATTGCTGTGAGGTCCAAGGAAACAACAGCTATTTGTGAGTCATTTGGAATGTGACTAACAAAATCAGCCAAGTCGGATGTCTCAAACACATAGACTGTGTCCCCAAAAGATCAGTAGTGAATTTTAAAGCTGAATAGCTGCAGGGCCAAAAACACCCTCCAATCTCTTGGTTCTGAGAAAACGTCAGCTACAATTCAAACTGAGAGTTCTAGGGAGAGGAGCCCAGAAGAGAAGATGAGCTGGGGCTGGATGTTTATATCTGCAATCCTAGCCACGTAGGAGGCTGAGATCCAAAACAGCCCAGACAGACAAAGCAAAGAGACTCATCTCTAATTAATCAAAAATGGGGGTGTGGCTCAAGTAGTAGAGTCTCAGCCTTGAGTTAAAAAAATAAGCCAAGCAAGAGCATGAAGCCTTGAGTTCAAGCCTCCACTATCTGTACAAACACACACACACACACACACACACACACACACACACACAAATAAATTCAACTAAACCCAAGTGTTATTTCAAAAAAGAGTACTAAACACAGGAATAACTCTATAGAGTACAGTGAATATTGAATTGCTGATTTTTCAAAAAATTAGTAATGCTGAAAATTTTCTATATTGATCAAGAAAAAAGAAAAGTTAATACAAACTATCCAGACTATAATGGGAATGTATAGTACAAGCATTTTAAAAGATTAACAAAATATTATGAACATTTTTATTATTAGGCTAAAAAGGGAAAATTATTTTAAAGTGCAAATTTCTGCAAGAAAGAAAATGATCTGAATAATTCAATAGTAGAATCTGTCCTTCTAGGCTACCCCACCAAGAATGCCTTAGTACCAGATGGCATTGCTTGCAAATTTGATCATATAAATTTTTCATGTAAGGCAAAAATAACAACTTGTACAATTTCTCCCCCAGAGCAGGAAAAACTCCAAACACTTTCCATCATTTTTATGAGATATCATAACACTGCTACCAAAACACGACAAACTCTTTGTTAGACAGAAAGATTTCTGAGCCATCTCCCTTATGAGCATAAACAACAAAATGCTAAGCAAAACATTAGGCAACCAAAAGCATGGTGACCTATGAAAAGAACCTACTGTAATCACAGAAGAATTAGCTCAGGAATGTAAGATGTGATTAACAGCTACACAATATAACACAGTAATCAAACATTTAAGCAGAAAACAATATGATCTTTATGACATTCATCAAAATATATTTATAAACTGACATGGGATTGTAACCCTTTTGTACAACTACTTACAGATAATCTAAAAATGAAAAATAAGTAAATAAGCTTAAATTATTTAATTAATTTATGAAAAGAATATGATCATCTCAGTATTTGAAGAGAAAATACTGGCTAGCAAAACTTAATATTCATTCATGATATTAAAAATACTAACTTCCATAATCTGATAAATGCCTTCTTTTTTGATGCCAGTCCTGGGGATTGAACTTAGGGCCTGAGCTTCTTTTGTCTAAGGCTACTGCTCTACTACTTGAGCCACAGTGTTACATCCACTTTTCTTGGTAGTTTAATAGAGTCTCACAGACTGCCCCGTATGTCTTCAAACAGCATTCCTCAGATCTCAGGCTCCTAAGTAACTAAGATTAAAGTCTTGAGCCACCCTCATTTGGCTTAAGACCTTTAAAAAAACAGCAAATATATTTGAAGGTAAAGTATTAAAAAGCCTTCTCCTAGGATAAGAAAATGCGAGGAGGGGCCGGGAGTTTGGCCTAGTGGTTAAAGTGCTTGCCTAGCATGCATGAAGACCCGGGTTTGATTCCTCCGTACCACATACATAGAAAAAAGCCGGAAGTGGTGCTGAGGCTCAAGTGGTAGAGCTCTAGCCTTGAGAAAGTCCAAGGACAGTGCTCAGGCCCAGAGCTCAAGCCCAGGACTGGCAAAAAAAAAAAAAAAAAAAAAAAAAGAAAATCACTCCTAGCCAACTTCTCAACATGTGCCGAGAAGCACACTGTAGATAGGGCAGGGTAAGGCAAATCTCCGATTAATATTCATTATTTTCCTCGTCAGCCCTCCATTCTTTATTTCTTTTATCCACAAGCAGGAAATGTGCCAGACTAAATTCTTTAACCAGTGGAGTCATACAAACCTTCACTTCTGAAGAGTGAATGCTTTCCTGTTCTCTCTTTTCTGCTATGTGGTTACAAAATTTTTTGTTGTTGTTGTTGCTGTGTTTTACTGTTACAAAAAGGTATTTGGGAAAAAAAATCCTCTGGGCTTCAATTACAGACAATATCTAATGGTGAACACTAATTAAAGAAAAAGAAAGAATCATTGAAAATAAGATAGTTAAACTCAAGTTAAAATCAAGAGCCAGATTTGCAAGTTCTGAATTCAGATAGTTTTCTGAAATCCAGAACCAAGACCAATGGTTTTCAGATGTTTTGACTTTAAAACCTTCCTCTGACAAAACCTCCAGTTACCTCCTCTACTCAGCTTATTTTATTCAACCTGTCATTTCCCTGGTGTCACTGTGAGGTATTTATCTTGCAAAACTTGATACTCACCCACTTTCAATAGTCACTTAATAATCATCAGATACAGGCTGAGAGTGTGGCCTAGTGGTAGAGTACTTGTCTAGTATGCACAAGGCCCTAGGTTTAATTCCCTGGTACCACATACACAGAAAAAGCCAGAAATGGGGCTGTGGCTCAAGTGGAAGAGCCCTAGCCTTAAGAAAGTCCAAGGACAGTGCCCAGGCCCTGAGTTCAAATTCCAGAATTGGTAAAAAGAAAATAATCATCATCAGATGTGAATAGTAAGAGATCCCTAAAATTGAAAACATATAAACAGATGAAGAATGAAAGTGCTTCAGATATTTTTTTTCTTTTGGAGCTGGAAACCATTCTTGGCATAGTTAGCATTCTGAAGGATATATATAAAGGACAGAGATTACTTTGCACGAATGGAGTTCAGCAACGAGGACAAGTACAGTAAATGAAACAACCAACCAGACAGACACTGTGTTCAGCAAAATATTTAATACTTTGTTCAAGGCTGTGTTCAGCATAGTATAAAATAGTAAATAAAATAAAAAAAATAGAAGGGTTCACCTGAGGTAGTATCTGAAGAGAGAGGCCTGATATTACTTGCTAGACCAGAAAGTCTGTGTGATGCTGTTTCAGAAGCAAAATTATTTTTGTATATGAAGTTATAGACAAAAACAGGTATTCATCATATCCAATTAACCATAAAAATCTTGGAATTGGTAGTCACTTTTGACTAGTTTCTCTCTTTCACTCTACGCACCCGTGAGTACGAAAAATCTTCCTCAGATATTTTATTCATTTTTTAAAAAAATATTTCTATATATATTTATATTTGTTGCAAGTCTACTAAAGTTTAGTTTGCTACTTTAGCTATCCTAGTCTCCATATAGCAGTGGTTAGCCTCTACTGTACCCAACTAAATTCATTTCACAATTCAGATATGTGTCTTCATATATCATAAAGTACTTCTCACATGAATTCCTTTAAAAAATAAAAAGTGTGACAGAGTATACTCTGTAAATCATGTAAATTGTCAGATAAACTTTGGTAAACAAAGAGACTTCAGAAAAAGCATATTGAAGTGATTTCATTTAAAAAGGTTATTATGTGAATATAATGTAACCCTTTTATTAATTATAATAAAAATATATGAAAAAAGAAGGTTATTATGTGATGGTTGAAAAGGAGTATCAACATCAGTATCACTGAAATCAGAGTGACTATAGCAATATTAACAATCTTAAAAAGCTCAATCTCTTTTTCGTCCTTATCAGGCCAGGTATGGGGCACTCTTTTTGAAGAAATCATTTCAGGAATAAAAGCTTTCTTAATTTTTCCAATTTCCATTCTGCTCCATTCCTCGTTTAGCACTCTGCTTACTCAAGACTGGATTTCAACAGGTCCGTAAGTGGTCTTTCTTTCTGCATCTGCACGCATTGGTGAACATCATCCATTTTTTCTAGAAATTTGAGTGGAGATTCTTCTTATAAAGACGTGGTCATGGTCACTAATTCAAGCTGCTGCTCTCGTAGTTCTTTCAGTCTTTCAATCTGTGGAGTATATTCTTGACATCATATTGCCAACATCACAGAGAGCAGTAAAGAAATTCTTCTTTTTCTGTTCTAATGTATCAGTAAGCTCCTTAAAATACTTCAGAACAACTCCCTTGTCACCTTGGACCATTTTCTCCAAATGAAATTTCTGTTCTAGCTTTTCGATAAGATGAGTCATCTGTCCAATGTGTGTCAGTGAGTTATTTAAGCAATTTTTGTGGTGTGTCCTTTTCTTTCAGTTAGGAATGCATCATGAATTTGCGTGTCATCCTTGCGCAGGGGCCATGCTAATCTTCTCTGTATCATTCCAATTTTAGTATATGTGCTGCCAAAGCGAGCACAGTATTTTATTCTTAATGGTACTTGCTCATAGGCAACAATCTCTCATTCCTGCAACTATTGCTCATTGTTGTGACTTCTTACAAATGGTTTCTGTAGAAAGGATATGTATTCCCCTTTGTTTGTCCAGATGCAGTATGAAATTACCATTAAAGTGGTTAGTAGTTATCAGTTGGCTGAGATAACATCATAAAAATTATAAGAAATAACTGTTGCCTTCTCTGAGCACAAAGAAATTGCCCTAATTAGCACATTTTAATTAACTGTAACTAAATTGAAAGTATCAATTTTCTTTTTTTACCCCCATCCTTTGTAATCTGTTCCTAAGACTTTGTTCTCAACTCTGGATAAAATTTGGGACATTTTTATAGCTTTCGCCATACAATGGCAAAAGGCTTAAATGCATTTAAATCCTCTTTCTCTTTTCTGCCTGCTCTTTGGATGGCTGTAGTGGAGCAAATGCCCCATGCTATACACTTTTTTCATTAACTGATTGTCCAAAGCTCTGACTGCTTCTTTAGATCTTTGTAGCAGGGTCACCTGAGGAAGAAGACAGTGAGGAAGTCAATGGCAGCATGACTGAGGGCAAGAGCTATGACTGCTTGGATGAAACTGCTCTACATGTTCATTTTCTTTTTATATATACTTAAATATATTTTACTTTCAGATTATAGTTTCTATTATCTTAAGTAGTTGTACAAAGGCGTGGCCATTTTAACAAAGCAGGTTATGAATACGATATATCTTGATCAATCCCACTTCCAATGTCCTCACTCCTCTACCCCACCTCTTTGCTCACTCCTCTTAATTTTGTAAGACATACATTGGGTTCCTGTCTGCATTCTCCTCCTCTTCTCCCCTTCACTTGTCTCCTGTTTTTCTCTTGACCCACCCACCCCACCCCTTTTGAGTACATGCTTCCTGCCATTTTATCTTGCTGGACTTTGATATTGGCTTTCTACAGAATTGTGGTATTTGAGATCACTCTTGAATCTAGCATATTTCAGTTAAGACCTTCATGTTCATGTGCATTTTGATCCTTTTAGGATCCTTTTAGCAATACACAATGCCGATGAGTATAGCTCTCTTAGACCATCCATGAATAAAAAGCTTAGAGGTATCAGAAAGTTACTTAGCTGTCACATAACAAATGGTTCGTGGGAAATTCTGTAAGTGTTACCTGCCAGGAACTTTGTAGATGATATTTTGTTAAATTTGTTGACATTAATCTATGCATTTTATTGATGTTTGTTCACAAACCCTCCTGAGAAGACTCTTGATTCCTACAGAAGACTGTGGACTGACAAGCAATTTGTCCACAGGAAAATAGAAAATATATAACACCATAGCATTCTGATATATAGGAACCATTTTAAAATCAAATGGCTCCATATGCATTCAGCAATTAGCTGATGTGTAGTGGACATTATATAACATATCCTTAGGAAAATAAAAGTGTTGGCTCCATAAGAATATTTTCTCATATCTCCTCTGTCATTCAAAAGAACTGAATGTAGTTTAATCCTAATTTAAAATCCATAGTACACACATAAGGCATAGCTCCCTACGAACGTCAAGCTTCAAAACACATCTAGAGCCAGGTATTGTCCCCCTCTCCCCTCCTGCTGCTCACATCTGCAGCCCTTGGGAAGCTGAGATGTAAGGATCACAGTTCCGGTTGGAAGCTAGTCTGGGAAGAAAAGTCTGTGAGATTCTTATCTCTAATTAACCACAAAATTCTGGAAGTGGTACTGTGCTCAAGTGGTAGAGCACTAGCCTTGAGCACAAAAGGTCAGGGACATTTCTCAGGCCCAGAGTTCAAGTTTAGAGACAGACAAAAAATAAAAACAAAACTACATTTGGAGGTGAAATATAAATATCGGAAACATAACATTATAAGATTCCATAGCTGAGCACAGGTGCTTGAGTGGCTGAGATGTGGAGGACTGTAGTTTGAAGTTAGGAAAGTTCACTAGATAGCATCTCTATAACAAACAGCAAACTGAAAGGCTGGGGACATATGTCAGATAAGAGAGCATCTGCCTAGCAAGTACAAAGATCCTGAATTCAAACCCCAAGTTCACCAAACATAAAAAGTGAAAAATGCTCTACTCCAAGAAATGTGAACGATTATTACAATCTTGAAGCAGCTGGAATCTGGTGAGTTTCACATTCTGAAATGGACAGTTTACATAGGATTCGGCAAATCTGATCACAAATGACAAAGAATTAAGAAGATTTGTGTTCCCAGAAGTCAAAACTGGACAAAACACCCACAAATCATTTTTATATCCTCAATAAAGACAGAACTCCAAGACACATTATGTAAACAGTAACTGTTTTATCTTTTGCTCTAAGAAATTGAATGCATCGCTACTTATGGACTATGAGAAAGCAGAGAACATGTGTTCAGATAACTGATTAAATAAAGAATAAAGGGTATTATTAAGGGATCTGAAACAGAAAATATGGAATGCTCAGAGATAAATAATATAAGCTGAAGAACATTATAAGCAACAGGCACATAATTAGTTTTTAGGCAAGCTTTCAAACCAAAAGTAACACTTTAAAGTAACTGCAGTCAATGCATTCTATGGTTTTGTAGCTCCAGTTAGGCACTGGTGGCTCATATCTGTCATCTCCAGAAGGCTGAGATCTGAGGACCGCAGTTCAAAGCCAGCCTGGGCAGGGAAGTCCATAAAATTCTTATATCTAATTAATCAGCAAAAGACTGGAAGTGGAGCTGTGGCTCAAGTGATAGATTGCAATCCTTGAGCAAAAAAAATGGTGGAAACAGAAGCCAGGCCCTGAGTTCTAAGACTTGCAAACAAACGAAAAATAGCCTTCTCTGGTCAATAAAAGGGAAAATATGATTAATAGTATATAACCTACCTATGAAATAAAATTAATAAACAAGAAGTAACTCCAAAAATAAACTTACTGCATTAAGTTCAGGTCCAATGAATTATTTTTTAAAAAATTGACTTTTAGGGGCTGGGAATGGGGGCATGTGGCTTAGAGTGCTTGACTAACATGCATGACATCCTGGGCTCGATTCCGCAGCACCACACAACAGAAAAAGGTGGAACTGGTGCTGTGGCTCAAGTAGCAGAGTGCTAGCCTTGAGCAAAAGAAGCTCAGAAACAGTGCCCAAGCCCTGAGTTCAAACCCCTGGACCAGCAAAAAAGGAAAACTGACTTTTAAAGTTTTAAAAGCAGTATTTATATTTTAAAAGTATTCAAAAATCATAGACATTTTGCATCTATATTTTAACTTACATATACTTAAATACTTACAATTATTTTAAAAGTTTTTAAAAGTTCCAAAACTGAATTTACAGAATGAGTAAATGAGGCATCCAGATTAAAATATTACAATAGCATTGTTTCCTCAGTTAGTATAGCACAACCTAAAAAATATAAAATTTTCATATTTATTTATTTATTTGCCAGTCCTGGAGCCTGAACTCAGGGCTTGGACTCTGTCCTTGGACAATTTTTGCTCAAGGCTACCACTCTGCCACTTGAGCCACAACACCACTTCTGGCTTTTCCTGTGTATGTGCTACCGAGGAATCAACCCAGGGCTTCGCAAATGCTAGGCTAGTACTCTACCACTAGGCTAGGCTCCCAGCCCTCATGATTATTTTAATAGCATAGACAATCCTTGCGTGATCCCAGATGCTAGACTGCAATCAATATTCATATTTTGTTTCAGCAATTTCACATTTTGCTGAGCTTAAAGTCTTTGAAGTACATATCAGAAATACAAATGAATATTATATCCATTTTACAGACAGGAAACTGATGCCCAGAGAATACACAGCTCTCTCAAGATAGAACTGAGTTTCACACTCAAATGATCAGAATCATAGTAAAGATCTTAAAGATCTTACTTATTGTGTATGTATTTTCTAACTACACACAGATTCTCTTCCTTCCCATCTCACCTTCAGTGTGTTTATTGAGTAAATCACAGCCTTATAATGAAACTTAATAATCCATAATAACTTTATGCTCCTGCTTCTCAAATGCTTCCTAAAGGAGAAGACCTACATGTGTCTGATTTCTGTTCCATATACATGGAACCGAATCAAAGAACTTTAATGTTTCATCTAAGACTTTTTTGTTGTTGTTCCCTGTCCTGGGACTTGAACTGATGGCCTGGGCACTGACCTTGAGCTTTTTGTTCAAAACTAGCCAGGCTGCTACTTGAGCAACTGCTCCACTTTTGGCTTTTGGGATGTTTGTTTGGAGGTCAGAGTCTCATGGTTTTTCCTACTCAGGCTGGCTTTGAACTGTGATCCTCAAATCTCAGCCTCCTGAGTAGATAGGATTATCTGTATGAGCCACCAGTACCAGGCTTATCTCGGAGTTCTTAATCAACCCTCCAGGTCTAATTCTAAGTAGAAATAAATCACACATAACTATTTAAAAGTCCAAGATGAAGCAATGACTTTTAGCCTATTTGAAAATCTCTATCCTTCCACAGAGAGCAAATCACATAGTAAAGATACTACACAGTCAACCACATTCACCTCTAAGCTGATGCTCCAGCTTTACAATGGAGCAGAAATAACTGGCAAGTGTGTGTACCCGTCATCTGAGAGGTTCTGCTTCTGGGTGTCTGGGATAGTCCACAGGAATCTATATCTCTAAGCATTTCCCGCATAGTACCAATGAAACCAGGCATGTGACAAGACTTAAAGAAAATTTGTTTCTTAAAATAACATGTCTTCTTTGAAAACAGATTTTCACAAGAAAAAAACTTGGAAAATTGTTTTTAAAAACTTGAGGAGGGGCCGGGAGTTTACCCTAGTGCTTGCCTAGCATACACAAAGACCCAAGTTCGATTCCTCAGTACCACATACATAGCAAAAAGCCAGAAATGTGGGCTCAAGTGGTAGATCTCTAGCCTTGAGAAAACCCAGCGACAGTGCTCAGGCCCTGAGTTCAATGCCCAGGACTGGCAAAAGAAAATTGAGGATTCACAGGATGCAGGGGATTCATGCCTGTCAATCCTAGCTACTCAGGATGCTGATAGCTGAGAATCCCAGTTCAAATCAGGAAAATTCATGAAACTCTTTATCTCCAATTAACTAGTAAAAATACAGAAGTGGAGCTGTACACTCAAGTGGTACAGCTCCAGCTTTGAGACACAAAGCTGTAGGACAACACTCTGGACCTAAGTTGAAGGCCCAGTAATAGAGAAAAAATTGAAGAATATTATTATGAAAAGTTTTGGAACCTCTCTCATCTAACCTTGTATTTTTTCATTCTCATGACCACAGTTTCTGGCAAAATGCCTTATGAAATCACATAGAAATGGATGTTCTAAGGGACATTGAGAATGTTTGGCTCCTATTCAGAAACATTAATAGAATCTTCCCATAGGTTAATTTAGCCAGGTGTTTTTATTTTATCCTTTGATTTATACAACTACCTCATGATTGGCCCAAGGGAACACAGTTGTTAAGATTTTTTTTTCTGAGTGAATTATACTAGAAACTTTGCCAATCCGAGTATCAGATCTTCTAAAGTTATGATGTCAGCTGATGGTGTATTAAAGGTACATAAAATTCAAATTGAGACCAGATAGCTTAAAAATTTGCATGAATCTTGGCAAAAAGAAAATTCTGTATCTCTTTGTCATGACACACCATGTCTAACTTAGAGTTTAGTAAATTGATATCAGAAGATAAGTTCCTCTTGTTTGTGCCAGATAACTTTAAAAAAATCATAGTTTCAACATTATATAAGATTAAATTATACCTACTCTTATCTATGCCAACATCAGTTTACAGGGTGGCAAGAGGCAAAGGTTCTAAAGCTTTTATAGAGCTTTGTTTAACTTGAATGCCTCCCCTGGCACCATTTTAAAGATCCACTGAGAAATAGGCAAGTACTTTTCTGAGCTCAGGTTAACAAAAGAACCTTTTATTGGTACTGGAAATTGTTTCTCCCAATCATTGTTTAATCACTAAAACTATTTACCCTTAAGATTTTACATTTCAAGAAAATTTTGAGACATATATGCAGAAAGCACCATTCTCTCCATGTTAATATCTTCCATAAAGTTTTTACTTTTGGTACAACTGAAAATCAATATTGAGAAGAGGAAGGTAATGCAGTTAACAATGCAACATGTAGCCTACAAAATTTGTGTAGAAATCAAGGGTTGGTTGGGAAGGGTGGGTGAGAATGTTGAAAAGGGTAAAATTGACCAAGGTGCACTGTATTCATAAACTGCTTTATTTAATGACAACTTCTTGTGCAACTACTTCGAGATAATAAAATAACAATGATAATAATAATAGAAAAAATCGATATTTCTGGGGATAGATGGTTTATACCTGTAATCCCAGTTACTCAAGAAGCTAGGATCGAAATCTTACGATTTGAAGCCAGACAAGACAAGAAATTGTGTGAGACATTTATGTTACATATTTCTAAAGAAAATAAACTATACCAAGAAGACAAATAATCGCTTATGTCTCAAATAAAATAATCTGTTGGGCTGGGCACTAATGCTTCATGCTTAGCTGCTCTGGAGTCTGAGATCTGAGAATCAACATTTGAAGCCAGCCCTGGGAGAAAACTCCTTGAGACTCTTATGTCTAATTAACCACCAAAAAAGCCAGAAATGGAACTGTCACTCAAATGGTAGAGGGCTAGCCTTGAGTAGTGAACATATCCTTCAAGTTTCTGAACCACCATGAAAAGATAAGTAAATAAAAATATGTTGGAAATTATTTGATAGGTAATTCATTAGAGACTACTATTTTCTCATGTAACAACTATTGCTTTTTTATAGACATATATTCCAAGGTATTTTAAATGAGTATGTTTCCATGTACACCGGCAATAAATAAGAATGAAATTGTGGTGTGAATATTAGCCAGAATTTTTATTGAAAATAGTGTGTTATTTGCTTCTTTTTGAAATTTTCAAGTGGCAATATTTTCTAAGGGAGTTTGATACTCTAGATTTTCCAATATTTATGAAGCATAAATTTTTGTCTATTTGGGGGATTTTCTAATTCAATGTGTAAACAAGTAGATAAAACACCTGCATGCCAAAAACAAAACAAGTTTTATAAATGCGTGAGCTCAATAAGAGATGTATGAGTTACATTTTAAGAATGAACTTACATATGTCTAATGATAAACATGGTAAAAGATTTGGCTTAAGACTATTTACCATCGCAAAGATATGGAACCAACCCAGATGCCCCTCAGTAGATGATTGGATCAAGAAGGTGTGGTGTTTATACACAATGGAATTCTATGCTGCTGTCAGAAAGAACGACCTTGCCCCATTTGTAAGGGAATGGAAAGACTTGGAAAAAAAATCATAGTAAGTGAAGTAAGTCAGACCCAAAGGAACATAGGCTCAATGGTTTCCTTCACTTGTAATAATTAATACAAACCTTGGACTCTCTTAGCAGAGGATTACAATAGCTCAAAACCTAGACACATAAGGTCATATAGGATGAGGCTAAATGAAAGGACCTCCAGGATATGGAAACAAGAGCTATATAATGTGTAATTGTTGCTCTTAATGTACTATGTTATTTCTCATCTCTTTTGTTGTCTCTTGCTTAATCTCATATTGTTACAGTGTCTTACATTGTTATCTGGTATATTGTATATACGTTTATTTGTTTATTTGAAATAAGAAAGGAAAGGGGGAAAAAAGATAAGGAGAGGGGGTGGGGGAGGGAAATGGGGACTAAAACATGAGAGAGGGTATCAATTTGTGAGAAGTATTGCAGCTTCTATCTGGCAAATATAACTATAACCCCTCTATTAATTACAATTAAAGAAGAAAAAAGATTTGGTTTAAGATAATTTTGAAGATTATTAAATATTCAATTCTCAAGAGAATATATTATCTAAGAATTCTAGGCTAACAAAAGGTAGAACTACCAAATTTACCTAAATTGGGATCTGCTTTATCTAGTAAAACTAAATTAAAATGTAAGACAATCTTTCTGATTCCTTCATTTCTTATATGGAAACATTGAAGCTAAGGAAAAAAATTCTCTAATATATCCAAACTAAATTTAACTCCAAAACCATTATCAGTTCAGATGACAGGTCAGTTTTCAGCAAATTTTTCATGTTACTCCAAACACAAAATACTTACTAGTTTCTTTTTTTCTTTATTTAGTAGCTACAACCAAACAACATCAAAGAATTTATACAATTTTTAGTAAATTTATTTAAAATTATTTATGTTTTAACTTACAAGTCATTTAAATAAATTGATACATTAAAAGAAACATAGTTGGGAGTGATGGAGAGAATGTTGAATGTGGTGACATTGATGAAATGCAGTGTATTCATAAACTATTTTGTGAAGTGGCACCTCCTTTGTACAATTACCTAAAAGATGAAAACTATTAAAATGTTATAAAAGATCAAAGTTTGCCTAGCTATAAATAGAAAATAAAAGAAAAATCATGTCATTTCTATGTTCTTAACCACAATCGTTCATTGTGGGATTCAAGCACCCAGGCTCTACATGGTTTCCCAAACTTGGTATCATTGTAAGCTGCCATTCATATTGGTTCTTCAAGGGCTCTCTGCTGCTGATCAAAACAATTGCCACAAAGAGCTTCCAAAATATAATACTTGAAGGAGAAAATTTTAAAACTTGAAGGAAATGGTGTGTGAGCTACTGCCAAAATGGAACTACCTTGAGATCTTCCTTAGTAAATATCTACTGAACATCAAAGATTGTCCTCCAAAAATGAAGAATGTCCAAGTATATTTGAAAGGTGACCAGTAGGGGCAGTTGTGCTTTGGTGCAGTTACAGCACCAGGAGCAAAAGGTAGGTCTGATCCTATTCCTGATTTGTTTGTTTTCTGGCTTGCTAACTTACCTTTTTACTCAAGGCTTACTATTTGCCACTTAACCTACAACTCTATTTCCAGCCTTTTTCGTAAGTAATTGGTGGTGAGAATCATAGACTTTCCTTCCCAGGCTGGCTTTGAACTTCCATCCTCAGATCTCAACCTCCTGAATAGCTAGGATTAGGCATGAGCCACAGTGGCCTGCTTCAGAATTTCTGATTCTAAGTTCAATGTTCTTTCTTTTATATTCAAAAGTCAGAGATAATAAATTTTATTTATCTGATTTTCTACTTGAGCAAATGAATTTTCTCATGAAATGGAGTGCCTACCATGACAAAATTTTTAAATAATTTATGCAATATAAATACACCCTCTCATCCTCTCATATGTAGCTTTCTTACTCCTAATCTTCAATTATGTGCATAGCCTTCCTTTACTTATACAGTGTTTAAGAACCAAGAGTTTAGAGTCTATGACTTAAGTCTAAAAACTAGTTCTATTATTTATTGAACTATGGGTAAATTAAATTCTACTTCTTCATCTTAAAATATAGATAATAATGTATGTGCTCAAATAGTGATTAGAATTGTGTTACTCCATAGGAGGGTATCAGGACATGAACTCAGGTCTTCAAGCATGCTTTACTTGAGTCATATCTCTATCCCTGCTTTTGGCTGATTAAATGAGGATATAATACTACTTTTCTTCTTGGGCTGGTTTTGAACCAAGATCCTCTAGGTCACAATCTGAGTATTACAAGAATTTTTACAGGAGTCAGCCACCAGCAACCAGCTCAGATTACTTCTTAATAAAGAACCTGAGTGGATCAAACAGAATTTTTACATTAATTTTCCGTTTTCATCATCTCTATCCCAGGTAATACTTCAAGTTGACATCAAACAATATTGCTTATTAGCACTATATAAAATATTGGAGGTTCTGTAACTTTTACCTATGTTAATTTTAAAACATAACTGTCATACTAACTCTCATTTTGAAATATAAAATATGAAATACACACTAGACATTTTTATATGACAAGATGGAAGAGGAACGGATTATAAACAGAAGAAAAATGATGTTGAGTTATATGGCTTAACACGATGTACTTTGGAAAAATATTTTACATTCTCTTGTCAAAACAGTAATTTCAAAATTTTAATCTTGTATGCCACCTATGACTCTCCCAAAGACTGGACAGAAGAGTTCTGTAGTGAAATTTTTTCATTACTCATCAAATATTTATTTAATACTCATTGTATGTCTGGCAGAATGCTAGACATCTAGTAAATAAAGGTGGTAAAATCGTATTCACTCAAAAGTGAAAGAGTTTTTAGGTGTCATTGTATTATGGATAGCTTTTGCTTCTGCTCATGGGAAACACAATTTCCTTAGTCACATCTGCAGTGAGCCTGAACATTATACTAATGCAATGCTTAATAATAAAGTCTCGATCCAGGAAGATGTAATTAAATAGACAGCTGTGGAATTAGACCCTTGAGAAAATCATGTCTCAGAAGTAGAAAATATTTGATTTGTATTTTGAAATAATGAATTCTTTATGGCCTGTGAGTGCATACAAATAATTCAAACCTTATTCATTAAAGATGCTTACCAAATAGTCAAAGACTAAACACATTACACTCCCTCACAAAACTGTGTGATTTCCATGGTTTCCAAAAGCTCAGAATTAAGAATTGAAGCAACACTAAATTAATTATTAATACAAATCCATTACACATCTTGGTTTCTTGAAGTTTTGAAGAATATTTATGCAATTTAAACAACTTAATTTCATATAATGGATGAGCTAAAACTCTCCTCCAAAGAATATTGAGTTAAAAGTTATGCATGCATTTGAAACTCCTGTTTGGCTACCATTAAAATAATTACACCGTCTTAGTGAACTTTACATCTCTAATGCTTATTATGGAATTCCTTGATTTAAGCATGCACGTTGATATGAGTAGATAAGGTCATAGATTGAGTTGATTTATCATAATTTGAACTATTAGGGTCTCAGATGTATAGTCACCTATCTTTGTGAAAGGTAAGCAAATATAGTCATAATATTCAATTTATGTGGAACTGTGTAAATTGAGAAGGGGTAGGAGATAGGGGGAGACTGATGAAAGGAGGTGATATGATCAAGATGTATTGTACTCAAAAACTTACATATTAAATTGAAACTCCTCTACAACAACTTAAAGATAATTATATATAGTTATATATATGTGTGTATGTCTGTATACATATACATATATGTATACATAAATATGTATATATATTTATAATGTATATATTTATACATATATGTATATATGTATAAATATATACATACTATATCTATATATAAATGCACACACTATCTTCTTGATATGAAATATATTTATGAAGTTCAAGGCATTTAGATAACAGATAAGCATTCAATTCACAAATATGTATCCCAAGTTTTGGCATTCGATAAGCCTTTCAGAATCCATCATAAGCCATTGCCATTCAGAATGTACTTTGCAAATAATTCCTTATAAATCCCTATGCCCCACCACTTCAAGGAATCTGGAAGCAATATCTTCAGAATCAAAACCTTTTAAGAAGAGCAATAACAAGGCTTTTGTATTTTTTTAAGTAAGACTGAAAATAAGTAACATACAAACTTTTAAAAATCTTGACTTGAACTTGGAAAACTGTCAAGTTTTTTTGTAAGTAAGCTATGACGTAGAATGTTGAAGAGTCTGTAATATCTGCAATCATAATTTATTTGTCATATTCTATGCTTCCTACAGAGTAAAGCTTCACTTTACCTTCATGAATAATGTGAGCCTAGTATTTATCTTCCACAGTATTCAGGGAATACACATGCTTGTATTCTGGTCTATCAGCCTGTACTTTTTATTTCAATGAAACTCCATTTCACTGACTGATCTCTTTGCTTTTGCTGCGCCTTCCCTGTTGTGAGCCACAGAAAAGCAAACCAAGAGGAAAGACTAGGGGCTGGGAGTGTTGCCTAGTGGTAAGAGTGCTTGCCTAGCATGCATGAAGACCGGGTGTGATTCCTCGGTACCACAAACATAGAAATATGTGGAAGTGGTGTTGTGGCTCAAGTGGTAGAACTCTAGCCTCGAGAAAGCCCAAGGACAGTGCTCAGACCCTGAGTTCAAGCCCCAGGACTGGAAAGCAAAAAAAAAGAGGAAAGACTATAGGAACAGTGCCAGATCTCAATAAATCCACATATAAATCTGTAAAGGCCTCTTCCATCACTCTTTCTGTGCGCCTTTCCACATCATCCTGCTGAACTGACCACATCCATTTCCAGTCCCAGCAGCCATTTCCACCGATTCAGCTGAGTTTCAGTATTGACTCAGATGTTTCTCACAATGCATTACACTTTCCTTATATTAGAAGCCCAAATCTTAGTAATTATACTTTCAGTTCCTTTAAGACCTAACGCGGTGTCTGACAAATAGACTGGAGAAACATTTGCTTCATCATGCTGAAGTTCTTCTGCAATTTTGTACTTCTTCCATAACACTCACTATAAATCTGTCTTTTATTACCATGCTGTGCATACTTTTATGCAAGTGTGGGAATGTGCTCCCTGCTACTAGTCTGGAAGATCCTTGGAAGAAGGCCAGCATTTTGTTCTAAAATTTTGTTCTTGTTCTTTGACTTAGAACTGGCCTAATTGTATCCAAGATAATTAACAATAGTTCATGAAGAGGGAATTTTGGAGTTTTCTGCTTCTTGTTTGCTGTCAATTTTTAATCAGTGCTCATACCACTCTGTGTGTGTGTGTGTGTGTGTGTGTGTGTGTGTGTGTGTGTGTGTGTGTGTGTGTGTGAGAGAGAGAGAGAGAGAAAGAGAGACAGAGACAGACAGAGAGAGAAAGAGAGACAGAGACAGACAGAGAGAGTCCTGAGGCTTGAACTCAGGGCCTGGTTGCCGTCTCTGAGCTCTTTCTCTCAAGGCTAATTCCACAACTCCATTTCCAGCTTTCTGGTGGTTAATTGGAGATAAGAGTCTCATGGACTTTCTGCCCGGGGCTGGCTTTAAACTGGAATCCTCAGGTCTTAGCCTCCTGAGTATTTACCATTATATCTGTGAGCCACTGGTACTTGACTCTCATGCTTTTATTACATCTTAATTTTATAACTGGAGAGATGAGAGAAGTGGACAGCAGCATTTCTCAAACTTTACTGATAATCAGAATTCATGGTAGAAATAAAAAATATAAAGAGATTCCTATTTTCGTCCAACTTCAATGAAATTTGAATTTTTAAGATTCCATGGGTTTGTGTGTGTGTGTGTGTGTGTGCACGCATGTACATGAACTCAGAGCTGGAGCGTTATCCCTGAGTTATTGTTTGTGTGTTGCTCTGGACTGTTGTTTTTTGTTTTGTTTTGTTGTTCAAAGCTAGCACTCTGCCACACGATCCACATCTCCACTTCCGGCTTTTTGGTGGTTAATTGGAAATAAGAGTCTCACAAATGTTCCTGCCTGACTGGCTTTGAACCACAATCCTCGAACCTCAGCCTTCTGAATAACTACGATTACAGGAATGAGCCACCAGTGCCTGGCATGAGTCTGTAGTTTTACTACACTTCAGCTGATTCTGGTAATTACCAATCATACCCCATGGCAAACATTATGAACTAAATGTTTATGACCTTTACCCCAGACATAACTATCTCAGTGTGATGGTATTCGGAGGTGGGACAAGGGAAATGACCGAGCATGACGTAGAGCTTCTCATCTGTGTGATTAGCACCCTTAAAGGAGGAGGCACAGAGCCAAGCAGTGCTTTCTTCACAATCTGAGGCAAGAGCCAGATGTTGGACTTCAGTACACCAAAGAAGGGCCTCAGCAACAATTCAGTTTGGGAAGCAGGGGTGTGGCTCAAATGGCAGAGCACCAGTCTTGGGCCAAAAAGCCAAATACATACACACACACACACACACACACACACACAATCAACAATAAAAATTATCCACAGGAAACTTTGAATAAAAAACAACCAGATACAAACAAAACACATGTGCAAACACATCTTTCTTTCACAAGAAGACTGACTTGAGTGTAGCCATTAATCAAAAGGCAAATTGTTACACTCTGCCTCCAAATATTAGAGTATGTTTACTTTTCTCAGAAACATGTCCTTTTTGCTATGCCCAAACCAATCTGTCTCATTCCTCTCTCATGACACTGTCCATAGTAACACAGTATTACTATATAGTATTGCTATACAGTATTATTCTACTATATACAGTATTACTACATACAGTATGACTATGGTGTTTCCTCAACTATTTCAGGATTCTTGTTTTCTTTTTTTTCCTGTATATTTTCTTTTTTTAAAACTGAATTTTATTGTCAAGATGATATACAGAGGGGGTTACAGTTAGACACATAATGAGTCCATTTCCCATTGAACTTTCTTACCACTCCCTCATTTTACTCAGGGCTGGGCACTGTCCCTGAGCCTCTTTGTGCTTTACCACCTGAGCTACAGAATCACTTCCAGGTTTTGAGTGGTTAATTGGAGATAAGAGTCTCGGGGGACTTTTCTGCTTGGGCTGGCTTCAAACTCTGATCCTTAGATCTCAGCCTCCTGAGTAGCTCGGATTACCGGTGTGTGGATCACTCATGTCTGATATGTCTTGTTATTTCTGAAGGCCAGTTCCTGCCATAGTCTAGGCTCTAAGTAAACCTTCTAGCATGTTCAATAAGGGTAAGAAACATGCTTTATTTTAGGCAGTGTGTAATACAAAAAAAAAAACTGAATCCAGTTGTCAATTTGGGGTGTGTTCCACATGAAATTAAAATTATTACATGACTTACAGGATTTGTAAAAAGAAGAATAGTTTCTAGTTTAGTAAAAAGAAGAATAAAGAGTTTCTAGTTCAGCCAGATGCTGGTATCTCACTCCTATAAACCTAGCTTCTCAGGAGGCTGAGATCTGAGGATTGCAGTACACGGTCAGTCCAGGCAGGAGAGTCTTTGAGACTCTTATCTCCCAATGAATCACCAAGAATCTGTATGTGGAGATGTGGCTATAAATCTGGGAGCTCATAGCTATGCCTCTAATCTTGGATATAAGATCTTCAGATCTCAGTTAAAAGCCAGACTGTGCAGAAAAAGTCCCAGAAACTCTATTTTCAACAAATCAGCAGAGAAAATAAAAACAAAAATGTTCAAGTAAGCAGGGTGGAGGTGGCTCACACCTGTAATCCTAGCTACTCAGTTGGCTCTGATCTGAGGCTCGCAGCCCAAAGCCAGCCTGGCATGAAAAGCCATGAGACTCTTAGCTCCAATTAACCACCAGAAAACCAGAAGTGGTGCTGTGGCTCAAGTGATAGAGATCTAGCCTTGAGCTGAAGAGCTCAGGGACAGCGTCTAGGCCAAGTGTTCAAGTCCTACGACTGACCAAAAAAAAAGAGTGAGAGTACAAGGTCTTGAGGTCAAGCCCAAGCATGTGAAAAAAATATATTTCAAAGAACAAAACTACTTTAACAAATGAAAGTGTATATTATAATTATAAATACAGGAAGGTATAATAAGAACCTTTTCCAAATGTTCAATTTGACTAAACTTACTATTACTAATAAGATACCCCAGATTACTAGGCAATCAATATTTTTAGAAATTGGCAGCTTAGAAGACACCTGAACTGTTAAAATAATATAAAAATAAAGTGTTTTGTTAAGTGGTGTTGGGAAAACATTTTTTAAGTAGAAGACGTATAAATACTTGCACATGTTTTAAAGATTGAAGTTCAAAGTCCATTATTTTAATGGTTAACATCTGTCTTGTAAGGGAAAAATAAGGCTGTCTTTTCATTTGGATGGAATTTTACAAGTATACTAGAAAAGTAGTTTAAAAATTTTTAAATATAAAAAACAGGATAGGATGCCTTATTTGATAAGATAAAAAGATTAGCTTAATTTTTCCCTTGTCTTTGAAATATTTAGTGGCTTTTAAAATGAAAATACAGCTTAAACTGTCGCATGTTTCAGCCTGTGTATACGTGTTGTGCATATTATATATAATGTATGCATTATATGTATTATATGTCTATAGATTGTGTATCATTTATATGTATTATACATCATAGAACAGTCAACATCTGTTTCATATATTCTTGAATAAGACACATCTCATCTTTATTTGTTTTTTATTACATTTCTTTCCTTTGTACAGAAAGGGTGTGAAGTGGGTATAAATAGAATCAGTTCAAAATAATGAGATGGTAATTTACATATCAGCATCATCTCTTACCACAATTTCCTCATTCGTTCATTATTTAAGATAAAGAGGACTCTACCTTTTACCCAGAGGAGAATTGTTTTGCTAGGAACTTTAAAGACTGGAGTGACTCATCTATCCTCATTTCATTCCCCTTTGTGACCAAAACCAAGCCTAGAAGAGAGACTTGGCTGTGTTGGAAGTTCAAGTTGTGGTCACTGAGGAAACTGATGACTGAGAGACAAAGTGCTTCACTGAGATCCCTCCCCTCCCCCTCTCCTGTCCCAAGAGAATAGGGAAGAGAATGCTTGGGTCCATTCTACCAAGAGTCTTCAGAAATAAATTTCACAGGAGTCTAGTTATTCCCATCATGAGACAAACGAGGATATTCTTAGGAGAGGATCACAAAGTTTCAATAGTGGTGATCATATGATCATATAAAATGATGTGTATTGAAATGAATTCTAGGAAATGGAAAAAAGATTTTATGTTATTTTGTTTCTTGGATTTTGTTGGTTTTTCTCCTTTGTCACTTTTTTTTCTGCTGCACCTTTTGTCTTCTATGTAAGTTTGCCTTTGGGAAGGCAAAGAAGACCATAGAAATGATGGAATAAAGGGTAAACATATGCAGCAGTGATACGTACTAGAAACTGTGATAAAATGCAGCAGTGATATGTACTAGAAACTGTTGAAATTCAGCAGTGATAAGTACTTGACACTGTGTGGAAATGCAACAGTGACACGATGAAAAAGAACTATACAATTTTTAGGGGAGGGAAAAACTGAGAAAATGGGGGAAGGTGTGACACTATTCAAAAAGAAATGTACTCATAGCCAGGCGCAGTGGCTCACACCTGTTATCCAAGTTACTCGGGAGGCTGAGATCTGAGGATCATGGCTCAGAGACAGCACTGGCACCAAAGTCTGTGAGACTCTTATCTCCAATTAATCACCAGAAAACTGGAAGTGGCTCTACGGCTCAAGGGCATAGCCTTGAGCTAAAGAGTTCAGGGACAACCCCCAGGCCCAGAGTTCAAGCCCCATGACCAAAAAAAAGGAAATGTACTCATTACTTTGCTTATGTGATTGTAATCCATCTGTATCACCTTTATAATAACAATTTAACAATTTCAAAAAGAAAGAAAAAAATGATTCTTCAGAAAAAGAAGCTGATATCTTGAATTATCCTGCCAAATAAGGTATTTCATTTGTATGTCTGTTGGTAATGGGGCTTAAACTCAGGGCTTCATATTCTCACTTGACTTCTTTTGCTCCAGACTGCTGACCTACCACTTTAGCCACACCTCCACCTGCAGCCTTTTGGTAGTTAATAGGAAATAAATGTCACATTGGCTTTCCTATCTGTGTTACTTTTGAACCACAATCCTCAGATTTCAGTGTCCTGAGTAGCTAAGATTACAAAAGTGACCCACTGGTGTACAGCCTGGAGAAGTTCTGAATAAAGAATATTCATATAGAACACGCAGTGTTAGTGCTTTAGCCAGTGTTAACTTCCTGCATCCATATATTCCTATTAACAAAGATAAATGCCAGAGAATCCTATATTCTTAACTCTAAATTAATGATAATGATTAGAGATCTGAAATTTCATATCTAAAAAATAACATGTGTATAAAACAGTAGGCATTGTTTCTGCTTTGAAGTCCATCTTTAAGAAAAACAAATAAAGCATCCTTTTCAAAGTAGCAACACATCAAAGATAATAGAACAAGCAAGAATGTGTTTGATTTCAAAAAAAGAAAATAAATGAGGAGTGGATGAATGGAAAAGGGAACAGAGGAAAAATAGAACAAGAATACTCAATATGGGGCCAGGAGTTTGGCCTAGCGGTAGAGTGCTTGCCTAGCATGCAAAGACCAGGCTGAGATTCCTCAGTACCATATATATAGAAAAAAGTTGAATGTGGTGCTGTGGCTCAAGTGGCAGAATTCCAGCTTTGAGAAAGCCCAAGGACAGTGCTTAGGCCCTGAGTTCAAGCCCCAGTACTGGCAAAAAAAGTATATAAATGTGATAAAGGAAATGGGAAATATGAAATGAGTCTGGGGAAGGCAACGTATGGGATGAAGGAGAATGAAAGGAAAGATTCTGATCACAATGCACTCCACACATAGTTAGTCATGGTAAGTTATAACTCCTTTGTATAACATTTGATGTTCAGAAAAAAGAGTTAAATCAAATTAAACGTCAAAAACATAGGTGGGGAGTTTGGCCTAATGGTAGAGTGCTTGCCTAGCATGCATGAAGACCACATACATAGAAAAAAGTCAGAAGTGGTGCTCTGGCTCAAGTGGTAGAGCTCTAGCCTTGAGAAATTCCAAGGACAGTGCTCAGGCCCTGAGCTCAAGCCTAGGACTGGAAATAATAATAATAATAATAATAATAATAATAATAATAATAATAATTAATTACTGGGGCCAGGAGTTTGACCTAGTGGTAGAGTGCTTGCCTACCATGCATGAAGGCCCAGGTTCAATTCCTCAGTACCACATATATAGAAAAAAATCCAGAAATGGTGCTGTAGCTCAAGTAGTAGAGTGCTAGCCTTAAGAAATCTTAGATACAGTGCTCAATGCCCTAAGTTCAAGCCCCAGGAGTGACAAAAATAAATAAATAATCCAAAGGATATTTTGTTCAGGGATCTCTAAGATAAAACTATTCTAGCATTATAGAAATTCTAGAAACAAAGTGCTAACTAAAGGTCCAAAATATTAATAGTCTTTGAATGAATGTGCACGTGTGTGTGTGTGTGTGTGTGTGTGTGTGTGTGTGTGTATGCACATGTGCACGTGGCTGATAAGTGGGCCTTGCACTCAGGTCCTGTGTTTGCTTTGTTTCTGGCTTTTTGGTGGCTAATTGGAGATAACAGTCCCATGGACTTTTCTGCCAGAGCTGACATGAACTTCTATCTTCAGATCTCAAATCTCTACCGTATGGGTAGCTAGGTTTATAGGCATGAGCCATCAGCACCAGACCCTCGGCAAGGTCCTTATTACATATATATATATGAAATTTAATGACATTTCCTCTTTTCCAAAATCTCCAGGACATTTTCAGCGGGGACTGTGATTCATCTTTTGTTTCCCCTCTCACCCTTGCTCCTAGGAATCCCAAACCCAGACTCCTGCATTTGACTTCCTAGACATGACTTTACCAAGTCCTTAGCACTTTAATATATATTTTTTTTCAGAGAACAATTTCTGGGAAAGAAAAATCCTGACAATAAATTTACAGATAGTAAGGAATGATTCCTATTAAAAAAAGAGATATTTATTTTGCTACATGAAACTAAGTTCATATTTTAATTTACTGCCTTTGGAAGTATCCATTCTCAAAGGCTCTGCACCAGTTAAAAAAATGGTTTTTACTAAACTTACTCCAAAACATACTCAGAAGCAGAGTCAGAAGCAACAATCCTGACTAAAGATTACACTTTGGGATAGCAAAAAAAAAAAGTGAGTGTTGGCTGTTTTAGACCAAATTAACACAAACCTTTACTACTGTAAATCATTTCCACAGATTTCAACCAGAGAATTTATCCATCCAAAAAACAGATAACCCTGGAAAATATCTTGATTTTAAAATATACATAGTTATCAGATGCCAGTGGCTCACGCCTTAATCTAGCTCTTCAGAAGGCTGAGATCTGAAGGCAGATGTTCAAAGCCAGTCCCAGCAGGAAAGTTCATGAGATGATTATCTCCAATTAAAATACCAAGAAAAAGAAATGCCTGAAGCATACCTGTGCCTCAAGTGATAAGAGTACTAGTCTTGAACATAAAATCTCAGACAGTGCCCCACTCTGGAGTTCAAGCCCCAGGACTGGTACACACACACACACACACACACACACACACACACACACACACACACACACACACACAGTTACCAAAGTCTTGGAAGTTTCCATTCAATCCCATCTCCCTTATTCTTACCCCAAAGGCTTGTGGGAGTGATTATAAGCTAAGAAGTGTGGGGCACACACACATGGTGCCATGAGCAGACCCGTTCTGTGCATAGTTGTGTCATACACAGAGCCACAGAGCCAAGTGTGGATGTGAATATTGTATCTCACCAGTCTCAAATCACAGGAGGATCAGAAGGGAGAGCCCATAATCCACCAAAAGGAAATGAAAAAAGAAGCAATAATAATAACTGCCTAACATATTCTCAGAAATAAGTCAATATCCTTCAGAAAATAAATTTCTCATCAAAGAAGTAGTTCTTTTCAAAAACAAAACATACAGAAACAAATAACTGACCACAAAACTTAGACTTGGATTTTTTAATTGTCTGAAGAACTACATATATTAAAGAAAAAACTAAAAAATACCAATCTCAATGTTTTTGCTCATATATCATGTCTAAGGTTTACAAATAACTATCTGAAGAGACAGT
The DNA here is from genome assembly GCF_031878675.1 of Megascapheus bottae. Taxonomy (NCBI): domain Eukaryota; kingdom Metazoa; phylum Chordata; class Mammalia; order Rodentia; family Geomyidae; genus Megascapheus; species Megascapheus bottae. Next base: position 67,993,920 of record NC_143516.1, read on the forward strand.
TTAGGGATTTTTTTTTAACCAGTTGAGAGATATTTTACTTATTTTCATTATTTATTGTGCCGATTCTTGGACTCAAATTCAGGGCCTTGTGTGACATCCTGGCTCCTTTGCTCAAGGCTAGCACTCTACCTCTTGAGCCACAGCTCTACTTCTGGTTTTTAGCTGGTTACTTGAACGTAACCAGCTGGGAAAGCTGGCTTCACACTGTGATCCCCAGCACTCAATCTCCTGATAGCTAGAATTAGAGAGGTGAGCCACCAGTGCTCAGAAAGAAATGGTTTTGATGTGATAGCAGATCTTAAACTCATAATTCCCAAACCCTACTTTCAGGTATCATTTCTATAGTCCATAATTACTCTTGACTTTGTGTGTTCCCGGGGGGTGAGGTGGGGGAGGGACTTGACTCTGGGCCTGGGCGCTGTCCCTGAGCTCTTCAGCTCAAGGCTATCACCCTACTCTTTGAGCCATAGCCCCACTTCCCATTTTCTGGTGGTTAATTGGCGACATGAGCCTCTGAGATTTTTTAGTGCCTGGACTAGCTTTGAACCATGATCCTCAGATCTCAGCCTCCTGAGTAGCTAAGATTACAGGCATATGAACCACTACACCCAGCTTACTTTTGATTTTTATATACTTGAAAATACTGAATAGTATCCCTTAAAAAAAATTAAGGGAGAGTTATATGCAACTTATACAGAAATGTGTGAATATTCAATGTAAAATTATTATGCACAAAATGAAAAAGGAAAACAAATTGCCAGGCTAGTTCCAAATAGCATGAGGACTGCAGTGTCAGTATGCCTGACATTATGAAGAAATTTTCAGCACTGCAAATCATTCAAAACAATGAAAACTAAAATTCCCCAAACTGCTATTTGGCAGAGTAAGAGACTCTGTCTACAAAACTCTTCTGTGAATTGCGACAAAGGCTTTATCCATCAACAAGTCATTTTATCAAAACAACACCCCACAATAAAATGGATGTGATTTTCTTTCTTGTTTTTTTTGTTGTTGTTATTTTTTCATATTGCCACTTTTTCCATAGTCTGAATGACAAGAGAACTGGCTAAGAAAATCTGAGACTCCAACCCAAAATGTTGAATCACTTTGGATTTATTTAGACAAGAATTAAAAAAAAAAAAAAGAATGAGTAGCTTATTCCAGTACGGCCAGATTCACAAAGAAATATAAATCTATTCATCAGCTGGGCATGGTGGCTGACACCTGTAATCCTAGCTACTTAGGAGGCTGAGATCTGAAGATTGAGGTTCAAAGCCAGCCTGGGCACAAGAGATCATGAGACTCTTATCTCCAGTTAATACCTAGAAAACGGGAAGTGGTGCTGTGGCTCAAGGGTAGGGTGGTAACCTTGAGCTGAAGAGCTCAGGGACAGTGCCCAGGCCCAGAGTCGAGTCCCAGGACCGACAAAAACAAAACAAAACAAAACTCTATACGTTAGTTATGTTACTTACCCTCAAATAAGTTCAACATCAAGGATTTGAAATGTTCTCTCTTATTCTCTTCAAAGAAATACCAAACTGCAGGCCGGGAGTTCAGGCCCTGAGTTCAAGCCCAGGACTGGCAAAAAAAAAAAAAGAAAAAAAAACCCAAAACCAAATACCAACTTAGGTCAATGGTACTCTTACGACCAATTAACAAGCTAAAAGCCAAAAGTGGGGCTGTGGTTCTCCCGGTAGAGCACCAGCCTTGAACACAAAAGGTACAGACAATGCGGAGACTGGGAGTTCAAGCCCCAGGACTGGCACAGAGCAAAAAATAGCACGGCCCCGAGCCGCCTGGCGCCGAAGGCCGTGAACTTCGCTTGGGAATGCATGTGGACACCAACAAGCGCAGGAGGAAGGAGGGTGGCTCTGTGGTGGGAAACGTGCCCACCCTAACTGGCTGTCACTCCCCAGCCCTGCCTGCATGCCAAGGCCACATCCAGGGGCGGGGAGCCTCCACCCACCAGGACTCCTCACCAGGCCCACGGCTGCCCCAGCTGCCTGCAATCGCTTTGCTTCTGCAGTTCCCACTGAAATGGCTGCGGGACTCCATCGTCCAGCTTAGGCCTGGGAGCCCACTGGAAGGGGACGCCGCTGGCCTGGCTCTGGTCCTCTGCCCCCCTAGCCAGGGCAGTCACAACTGGAATTTTCTGCTAGTCCAAAACCACACACACAAACACAAGCCAAAAAACAAACAGTTCAAATAAAGCACTTAAAAACAAAACAAAACAAAACAACAATGGGCGGGGAGTTTGGCCTAGTGGTTAAAGTGCTTGCCTAGCATGCATGAAGACCCAGGTTCGATTCCTCAGTACCCCATATAGAAAAAAGCCAGAAGTGGTGCTGAGGCTCAAGTGGTAGAGCTCTAGCCTTGAGAAAGTCCAAGGACAGTGCTCAGGCCCTGAGCTCAAGCCCAAGACTGGCAAAAAAACAAAAACAACATAGACATGTCCTAAATATGTCATCAGATAGGTGGACATTGGAAACTTCTGATTAGTTCTCTACAATTGAATCTGGATATCCAGATTGCTAAATTGGGCCACCATTTGGTTAGATGATTAAATACTTCTATCATGCCAGAAGCACATGATAGAAATTCCCATGAAATTGTATAGGAACGTCATCAAAAAATATGCATTTTATGAGTCGATGTAATATTACAATTGATACTTCATAGAAATCAAATAATGTGACATGTCTAAACATAAACTAGACTAGAAAAAATAAAATACCACTTACAAAAATGTTTAATTTCACTCTTTCCATTGATTAGTCTCTTGATCAAAAAAAAAAAAGCAGAAAGACTGTAAAAAGAAGTGAGCATCTCATTTTTCAGCTATACTATAACCGGTGTCTCGAAAATTACTTTTTTTTTTTTTTGGTTGATTGTGGGACTTGAACTCAAGGTCTGGGTGCTGTTCCCAAGCTTTTTTGCTCAAAACTAGTGCTCTACCACTTTGAGCCACAGCTTCACTTCCAGTTTTCTGGTGGTTAATTGGAGGTAAGAATTTCACAGCCTTTCTATCCCTGGCTGACTCTGAATCGTAATCCTCAGATCTCAGCCTCCTGAGTAACTAGGATTACAGGCATGAGCCACCAGAAATGGGCTGTGAAAATTACCTCTGAGAAACCTTTCTATTTTCAGATGTCAGTCACCTGTTTATACCAAGTTCTCACCGTGGCTCCATCTAAGTCTACAATAACCTGACCAATTGTTTCAAGCTCAGGGTCCAGACTCTGAATCACACACAAGAAATGGACGGTATGGGAAGCCATGACTTGCAAGCTCAAATGAACATTTTTGGACTGATGTCTTTCCCATGTTTTCTTCAGATGACAAGGATCTGTCTATATGTTCCTGCATTCTCAGCAGATAAAAGTCCAAAAACAACAAAAGATATCATCCCGTTTGGATGCCATTCAGTGAACTTACTGTCCTTGCTCAGTATAGTGAACTGGTTGTTTTTCCACTGCCCATGATGCGGTGACATCTGGTTAAAGCATTTTATGCCCCAATTCACAAGAAAAGTCACTGAGAAGAGGAGCCATGATTTAGGAAGCACTTGGCTGCGTGGGCAAGAATCTGTAGTCAGCAGAGTTGGTCTTGTAGTGTTTAATTTGGAAAAGCCACACTGCCATTTCCATAGTTTGGGATAAAATAGTAAAGTATACAAACGCATAGGAATGTTTGACCGGCAAGCTGATGATTGATTCATAGATTAAATCTCGTCATCCTGGAAGACATTAAGTTACTAAGTTGTGCTGACTGCACTGCCCTCTCAAAAACTAGGTAGGTTCTCAAAATGAAAGCTGGTTAGAAAAAGAAAATAAACTGGAAGTTCAAACGTAGGAAAATATTGGACCTGGGAAGTTTAGAGTTGACTTTGTTTCTACAGATTTAATTTTTTCTGAATTGAAAGACATTATTTCATGTTGCATTTTACTTTGCAACATCTTATGATATTTTGAGTGTATTATTTTCTATTGAATCAATCTGAAACCATTACCATTACTGAGAAAGAGTGGTTTTCCCTGCCTGCAGTGTCTTTCCCAAATTCAAAAGCAGGGTGCCACCTGGTGGAAAGGGCTCAGAAGTCATTTTGATTGCAGTTGGGCTGTGTTAACACACTTTTACAAAAACAATGGACATTGTCAGCAAGCAAAAATCATTTCTGTGGCTTCTGAGATGAATCTCTTTTGGGTAAGGATGTAGTCATCTTTGATGGAATTTTTCTTTCCAGAATGACGAGGAAGACTGATAGCAAAGAGCCATAGCCAAGGACTACCTCGACGATGAACTCATCCTGGGAAGAGCCTGGGGTGTCAGTTCCTGGGACCTCCCATCCATAGCAAGTCTCATTTGCAGTAGAAAGTGCTCATCAGCAATACATTATGACTTATCTTTCTCCTAAGAAATAGCATCCATACCCTGAAATCAAGCCCCAATGCCAGTGCAATAGATAGATGATAGTAGAGAGAGAGAATTTTTGCCTAAATATTCTTCCGTCAAAATCTTTTCCTCTTCCAAAAGAAGTAAGTCATATATCAAACAACATTTCAGAGATTCAAAAAGTTCCCTCTTTTATTTTGTTGAAATATTTAAACAGCTAAATGCTCTCCAGCCTTAAGCAAACAGCATTAACTTTTACCACGCCATTTTCTGTCTTCTTTTTCATTCCTGCAATAATTTTCTGTAGACACATGTCATCAAATATCAGATAGAGACTAATGTATTTGAACTACTCATCCTTCGAAACAAAATCTGAAGGACTTCTGATCAATATGAGCTAACACCTTACTGCAAATGAATTAGTTAAGTATTCACAAAATGAAAAACAACAACAACAAAAGAAAAAGGAAGAGAAAATGAAGCAAGTCAGGTGCCAGTGGCTCATGCATGTAATCCTAGCTACTCAGGAGACTGGGATCACGGCTCAAAGCCAGCCCTGGCAGGAAAGTCCCTAAGACTCTTAGCTTTAATTAACCACCAGAAAACCGGAAATGAACTGTGGCTCAAAGTGGTAGAGCCTTGAGCTGAAGAGCTCTCAGACAGCACCCAGGCCCAGAGTTCAAGCCCCATGAATGACAGAAGAAAATAAAAGTGAAACAAACATAATGTAGATACCAAGGGGAAAAAAATGGGAAAAGATGGAGTGCTGAGTAAGGTGAATTTGTTCTTATCCAACCCCAGCAACTGGCTGGGAATAAAAGATTTACAGTGGTACCGCATGCACAGAAAAAGACAGCTCAAATGGTAGAGCACTAGCCTTGAGAAAGCCCAAGGATAGTGCCTAAGCCCTGAGTTCAAGCCTCAGGAATGTTAGAGAGAGAGGGGGTGGGGGAGAGAGAGAGAGAGAGAGTGATCCTTGTAGAACCTGCTGTGATTGGAGTCTTGGGATCTGGACTTCATCTGTTAGGAATTAAATTCCTTCAGAGATGTACCTAAAATGTTATATAGATTAAAAAATGCATACCCTCTACTCCAGTAACTAAAATGTTATATAGATAAAAAAATGCATACCCTTTACTCCATGACGGGCTTTGTCTTTCCATGCTCTGCCCTGAAAGTGGATTTTCCTACTTCATAGGATACAAGTGGCTCCTGAGCTTCTGGGTGGGATAAACTTGACACTGCCAGAAGATAAAGACCTGGGTGAGGTCCGGTTTCAGGACACCTCAAGTCACCTCATGCTTCTCTCATCTCTGGGGAACTGCCACTTCATTTTATTTCTTTTTCCATCTTTACAGCCACCTTCTTACTGAAAGGGAGACCATGGAAATTCTTGCTTTTCTTTTCCATTCATGATGCATTTCCTCACTTAGAATTGTCTGGTAGAGAATAGGTGAGCCGGTAATGTGAAACGTGTTTGCTATTGTTGATAAAAAGATACCTTGTAAAGTTTATCGTCTAAGCTTGCAATGATCTAAAAGTGAGTTGAAAGTGCACTGTGTGAAATGTGTTAACTGGAATATGATAGATTCAAGGAAGATTCAACCGGTGTCATTTCTTAGAAAGCCAAAATCAAAGTCTAGCAAAGCAAAATACCAGGAAGTAGGTACTCAAAAGGGGTGGGGTAGGGTCCAGGAGAAAGGGGAAAATGAAGGAAGAGAAGAGAAGATGAAGGACAGAGAGAAGGAAAGAGAAGAGAAGAGGAGAAAATGTAGACAAGAATCCAGTGCACATCCTACAACATTAAGAAGAATGAAGGAGAGGAGGAGTGGGGGAGGGTGACATTGATCAAAATACATTGCATTCAAAACACGATTTGTTAAATGGCAACGCCTTTGTACAGCTACTTAAAGGTAACAATAATTGAAAAGTTACTGTATGAACTTGTCCTAGTCATTATAAATATAGCAAGTTATATAATATTTTTTTTGAAAAATTCAGATGTACTTCTACTCCAAAATGTACTTGAGAACTTCAAATGATTCAAAGAGCAAATTAATTTTTTCATTAGTTAATTGTTTTTCCAGTACAAAGGTTTGAAATCAGTGCCTTTCCTAGTGCCTTACCACTAGAACCACATCTCCAGCCAAGTTTTTTGGTGGTTAATAAGAGACAGAATCTCTCCAGACATTTCTTCCTAAGCTGGTTGTGAAACCAGATCCTCCAGATTTCAGCCTCCTGAGAAGCTCCAATTATATGCGAAGAGAAAATTACTTCAAAAAAAATGGGAAAAGCGGTTGAGGGGGGAGGGGGGATGTGTTAAGATTTAGGAAGTACCTTAAGTGTATTTATTCGCAAAAAAAAATTAAGTAATTTGATCTATGTTACAAGTTAAATTTTATTCTAAAAGTATCTGCTTTGTTTTATGACTATTTATAAGCAGGACAGTGTTAGGAAGAGAAGAGGGAGATTGGAAGAACACACAAGTAACTGAGGGAGGAAAGAAGAAAAAATGAGGCTAGAAGGTTGGAAGAGAAATGAAAAAAATATTAAAGAATCAGAATGAAATGGAGGACCTACCACAAAACTAAGAAAATTAAGGGAAGGGGAGGATCAAAAGGAGGTGAAAATGTTGAAGGAGTGACACAGATCAAGCTGCATTGTAGACATAAACTGCTTTGTTAAATGGCTAAAAATATCAATCCATATCTTACAAAATAAAGCAATGCGAGGGAAGGTGTGCATTGGGAGGGTTGGATAAAATGTGGAAAGGGATGACATTGATCAAGATGCACTACTTTCAACAAGACACAGTCTTGAATGGCAACTCCTTTGTACATGGACTTAAAGACAAAAAAAAAAAAAATAGAAAAAATGTCAGCAGCCAGGCATGGTGGTTCACACCTGTAATCCTAGCTACTCAGGAAGATGAAATCTGAGGATCAAGGTTCAAAGCAAATCTGGGCACAAAATGACCTAAGACTCTTATCTTCAATTAACCTCTAGAAAATGGGAAGTGGGGCTTGGCTCAAGGGTAGGGTGGAAGCCTTGAGCTGATGAGCTCAGGGACAGCGCCCAGGCCAAATACAATTCCCATAACCCCGCCCCCCCCAAAAAAGTCACTCATCTTTACAACAGTTCATTTGGGTCAGATCTGTCTTGTTGACCATAAATGAATCAAGAAACCTGATTGTTCCTCAGGCAGTAGTCATTAGAGAATTCTTTCCAAAATGAATCATTTCATTCAGTAAATTCTATAAAAGATTTTTAAAATTGGTGCACAATAATTGCATTTGTTTATGGAGTTCAATGAGATATTTCTTTACATGTTTGCAATGAGTAATCATCAATCAGGATAAACTAACATAATATCTTTTGCTTCAGACTTTTATTCCATTCCTTTAATGTTGGAAGCATTGCAAATCCTCTGTCTGGCTCTATTTGGAAATGTACAAATAAATTATTAAGTATAATCACTCTTTTTGTTGCTCAGGAACACCAGAACTTATTCTTCTTAACCAACTATATTTTATACACAATCTTTTGAACATTCTCAAGCTGTAACAGAGAAATAGGTCTGGCTATAACAACTTACAGCTATGAAAAATTGTCTTATTTTTTCCATCATGGAAAAATTTCTAAGAAAGCCCCTACTTTGGCTTTCACCAAGGGTAAACAAAAGTCAGACACAATTTCAATGTCCAAGAATGGAAACAAGAAGTTTATCTTTGCTTTGTTTTTCTTAATGTACTAGGTGAAGTTATTTCTCTTTATTTCCCCTTATGGTTTATCTCATGTTGTTACTCTATCCGACTTTGGTACCTGGTATATTGTATATATGTTTATTTGTTTATTTCAAAAGGGGAAGGGAAGGGAAAAACAAAATGAGTGGGAGGGAATGGGGGAAAGGAAAGTGGGAGAAAAACAAGGGAAGGAATAACAGTGTTCAAGAAATAATGTACCCACTACCTGATGAATCTAACTGTAACCCCTCTATACATCACCCCAACAATAAAATTAAATTAAATTAAAACAAAATAGAAAACAAAAATGCCTAAAACACAAGAAGACTAAGGAGTTTGAATTAAGTGTAAAAGTAGCAACACTTCACGGCAACAAGAACAAAAATTGTGTGGGGTAAATGGGCCAAATGAAATCCTCAGGCTTCAAATAAGTCTTGAGTTCCTTTGTTGATTTCCTTAATTTCACAGCCCTACTTCCCTGTAGCAAGCTGGGCTGAACTGGGTATTTTCCTGATGAAATTTCAGACAGAAACATTGACTTTCAAAATCAAAAGATATTAACAGTCCACAGATCTAAAACCTCTTAAGATTATACATGCTCTCCTTTTATATAAATGAATTCCTTATATAAATGGATTCTACAGAGGCTCAGCTTTTGTCCAGGAAGAGTCTGACACTTAATTAAAAATCCAACCCCATAGAGATCTGAGAGAAAGATCATGTGCAGTATTCATGAAGGTTCTAGCTGCCTGGGATACACTGTGTAACCTCTTATTTTCTGACAGCCAGCTTGATCATAAAGGGAAGTGCCTGACCTAATCATTCAATGACAGGCTTCCTCCATGGCTACCAGAGTGATTTAAAAGTGCTTATTAAAAACAAATTTAGTCAGGCACTGATGACTCATGCCTGTAATACCAGCTCCTCAGGAAGCTGAGATCTAAGGATCATGATTCAAAGCCAGCTCCAGCAGGAAAAGCCATAAGTCTCTTATCTCTCATTAACTACCAAAAAGTTAGAGTAGAGTTGTGGCTCAACTGGTGGAGTACTAGCCTTGAGCAAAACAAGCTCAGGGAAAGTGCCCAGGCCCTGAGTTCAAGTTCCAAGATTGATACATGCATACATAAATTCTTCATACATTCTTCATGAAGCAAGTCCTGATGTTGATATGGCCATCATCAATATACTATTTGATATCAGCCATCAATTAAATCAATCTACACAATCAAACAGGCAAAAACTCTCTAAAACTCTGCCTTCCTTGCCAGATAAGTACATATTGTGAGAATCCCTGCTACATTAAAATATACATATTATTATTATTTATTCACATACTCTCAGTGATGCTTAAAAGCACAGGAGGCAAAGTGCCAATTGCTATGTTATGTGCACTATAGACAAAATACACACATAAACATTTTCTGGCTTATGAACTAATTATACTAACATATAGCCAGGGATAGCTGGCCACACATGGATTCCTAGCTAGATCTAGAGGTTGAGAGCTGAGAATCAAGGTTTGAAGTCAGATTGTGCATGCAAATTCATGAGAACCTTATCTCCAATTAACCATCAAAACACCAGAAGTAGGGCTGTGATAATTGCTAGTCTTGAGCAGAAAAACTCAGGGACATCACCCAGGCCCCTGTACCAGCACAAAATAGTAAAATAAAATAAAGATTATTAAGACAATGTCCAGATAATGAAAATATATTTAAATTCCTATACTTCAAATATCCTTTCTTTGTCTTGCTCCTTGTCTTGCTCCAAGATCCTTTCTTTAAAAAGGTTATTATTAAGTAGTTGTACAAAGAGGTTACAATTCCCTAGTCATTTTTCCCCTCCCAAGCCTAACCTTACGTTATCTAGATTCAAGTTTACATAATATACACTTGATATAATAACTGCATTTTCACTTCATTGTGTCCAAAATCTATGGTCTTTGCACCCTGATAGATTCTTTTTTTAAAATTCTGAACTGAAGGGAAAGGAAGAGTGGAGTGGTGAGGAGAGACTGTGGTCATGAACCTAATTCAGGACAGGAGCAAGAGCCAAATCCACAAGAGCTTCCTGCTGCCTTGTCTGCCAGCCTCCATCAAGCTGAAGATTAAGACGCTTCCAAAAACAATTCAGGGCAGACTGAAAATGTCCCCATGTGAGTTATTACCGCTTCTCCATGAGCACAGATTCCTCCTGGAAAATCAAATAATCAACCTGAAATCCACAGGGTTTATAAATCTAAAAGCGTTTGCCACTTGTGATGCTCTTGCCCGCTGTGAAAAGGCAAATAAATTTTCTTTCTTATTTGACCCGAACAGAAAAGTGAAACAGTACTGAATGCTCTACACAAAAGAACCTTGTCAAAACCACACTGAAATCTATTCTCAGTCAGCAGTACGGAGCTGATTGTAGGCACTCTTCTGGGAATTTTTTGCTGAAACGAATATGTAAGCCCAGAGTTAAGCAAGTTTACACTCCCACCAACAATGTAGTAGCATTCCCTCTTGGCCACATCCCCACCAGCATTTAGCCTTGTTAGTTTTCTTGATCATGGTCATTCTAACCAGGGTGAGGTGGAACCTCAAAGTTATTTTGCTTTGCATTGCTTTTATGGTCAGATATATCAAACATTTCTTCATGTGTCTATTGGCCATTCTTACTTCTTCTGAGAAGTCTCTTTAAGTCTCTAGTCCATTTATTAATCAGGTGGTTGTTTCTTTCGCGGTTAATTTTTAGAAGTTTTTTTTTTCTTTGTTACTATTTGCAGTGACACTCACTACACTATGTTGAAAATGAACGCTACAACTTATGGGTGGGAACAGGAGGGAAAAACTGGAAGAAAATAAGGGGAAACATTGTGAGAAAAGAAACTTAAAGGGTGCAGCTCAGATTCACTTTCTCCTTTTAACCCACACTGGTTTTCCCAAGTACCATTATTAAAGTATTGTGCTGTAATAGGTATAAAGAATTTGGTTGGATTCTTTAGTTCCACTACACTATGGTGTATCTTGAAGGAAAGGATATAGGAAGAAAGAAAGATAAGGAGATAGACAAAGAAAGCACTGATATGAGACATTATGCTGAAAATGAACTCTACAACTTGTCAGGGAGGGAGATTGGAAGGGAAAACCTGGAAGAAAACCAAGGAAGAATTGACATTGTTCAAAAAGAAATGTACTTATTACTTATGCAATGGTAACCCCTCGGTACATCACCTTTACAATAAGAATAATTCTTGAAGTGCTGGGCGTGGTGGCTCATGCCTGTAATCCTAGCTACTCAAGAGGCTGAGATCTGAGGATCGAGGTTCAAAGACAGCCTGGGCACTAAAAGACCTTGAGACTCTTATCTCCAATTAACCATTACAAAATGGGGTGGGGCTGTGGCTCAAGGGGTAGGGTGGAAGAGCTCAGGGACAGTGCCGAGGCCCAGAGTTCAAGCCCCAACAATCCCCCCAAAAAAGAATAATTTTTGAAAAATGTCTCACATATTAGTTGTTGTCATTGTTCTTGGTTTTTTTTGTTTGTTGTATGGTTTGGATTCAGGCTCTCAGCACTATAACTTAGCTTTATTCACTCAAGGCTACTGCTCTACCACTTGAGCCACAGCTCCACTTCTGGCCTTTTGGTGATTAATTGGAGATGTCTCACAGACTTTCATTATTAGTCCGGCTTCAAAAATCAGTTCTCATATCTCAGCCTCCTGAGTAGCTAGGATTGCAAGTACGAACTATGAGCACTTGCTGCTTTCATAAATTTGTTTAAAGTCTTATAATACTGTCATTGACACCAAAATATGGCGCAACATACCTCCCACAAGTCTGAATGAAGGGGCTTGCAGGCATGATTCAAGTGATATCAGGCTTCTTTAGCAAGAACAAGGTCTTTAAATTTAAATTTAGTGCCCCAAAAGTAATGTATTTCAATTTTAAAACAAGCGCATAAAGAATAGTTTACCAAGAATTTAAAGTTGTCATGACAAAGTACTCTTTTCTTTCCCCCTCTATTGTAGGGCTTGAATTCAGGGCTTGGGCCCTGTCCCTGGAGTTTTTTTGCTCAAGGGTTAGTGCTCTACAGCTTGAGCCACAGTGACACAGCGCCACGTGTGTTTTTCTGGTGGTATTGGAGGTAAGAGATTAGTTAAAAACTGGCTTTGAACAGCAATCCTAAAATGTCAGCCTCCAGAGAAACTAGGATTATAGGTGAGAACCTCAACTGCCCAACTTAAAGCCAAAATAAACCCCCAACAGGATTGTCAAAACTTGCTGTTAACAACAAGTGACATAGTTTACATAGAATAACAGGCCATACAAAGTCATAAACGTATTTTAAAAGTACTACATGTGAAAAATGAAACTATACAAATTGAGGAACTGGATGGGATTTGAAGAAATGAGGATGACAAAGGGGTGACATTGATCAAGACGCATTTTACTCATAAATGGACATGTTGAATTGAAACTACTTAATTTTTAAAACTGTAAATAGTGATTTTGTTCTTAACAGTAGTCTTCTTTTTTAAAAAAAATAAAGTTCCTTCTATTATTCTTTTAGGAATTCTAAACATCTAAATTGGTAATCCATAGAACATTTTTGTCCAAAAGTTCCACACTACTATCTTCTGTGTAAATAAAGGGAATAGAGCTCAAGAAAATTAATGATTTGTCTGAGAAACGAGAATAACTATTTACTATCTACCATATTCTTCGGACACTTTTAAGCACATTTCTTTTGTACAACATGAGGCTTGAACTCAGAACCTGGGACTGTCTCCAAACTCTTTTTCTCAAGGCTAGTAGTGTTACCATTTTGAGTCACAATGCCCCTTCCATTTTGTTGATGATTAAATGGAGATAGGAATCTCAAAGTTTGCTGTCTGGCTGGCTTTGAACTATAATCCTCAGATCTCAGCCTCCTGAGTAGCTAGGATTACAGGCATGAACCTCCAGGGCCCAGCACATGATACTTTTTAAAGTAAATTATCTGATTTAGTTAAAATAACAACTTCATGGAAGCCACATTACTCTGTTTACAGGGTTTACTCCTGTTTACTACCCAAGACTTGAGCTTGAAAGCAAGTAAGCCTGATTCCATTTTTTCAACAATTACTTATTGTTTGATTTTGTGAAGTAAAGAACATATAGCTATGGAATAGAGATCTGAAGTAAATTCCATGGGAGAATCCTTTCCTTCCTTCCTTCCTTCCTTCCTTCCTTCCTTCCTTCCTTCCTTCTTTCTTTCCTTCCTTCCTCTCCTCCTTTCTTTCTTTCCTTTTCTTTTCCCTATTTTTCTTTCCCTTGACATTTTCTTTCTTCTTTCCTTTCCTCCCTTTTTCCTTCCCTCCTTTCCTTCTTTCTTTTTCTTTACATTATATCTTTTCCTTCCTTTCTTTTTTCCTTGCTTTCTTTCTATTTCCCCTCCCTCCTTTCATTCTTTTATTTCCTTTATATCATTTTCTTTCTTCCTTTATTTTATTACCCTCCTTTATTTTCTTCTTTCTTTCTTTGTCCATCTCTTTCTCTTTCTCTCTTCCTATACCTTTCCTTCTAGATATACTATAGTGTAGTGGAACTAAAGAACCCAAACAAATTCTTTATATCTATTACAGCACAGTACCTTAATAATGGTACATGGGAAAAACAGTATGGGTTAAAAGGGGAAAGCGAATCTGGGCTGCACCCTTTAATATTATTTCATGTACTTATTTATGTATTCATCTATCCTTTTAGAGTTTATGTCTGGAAAATGTCACATCCTAAAAATTCCAAAAATTAATATTGTCCTGGCAAAATTATGAAAGCTTTTAAAACTGTCTGACCATAATTTATAATAATCTTGTTTTTTTTCTAGAAAAGTAACAAGTAAGCTATTTGCACAGTAGCTGTTCTCATTTGTCTGATTTGAATCAGATTTCTTTCACTTTGGGCTGAAAGTTATCATGGTTTTCGTGTTTAAGATACACAGTGGCACTTCCCAGATATTACACAACCACATTTATCTCTGCTTTGTGGCTACTTCTTCTTTGACATGAAATTAATAGCACTCCTGCTCATTAGGAAGAGAATTGCAATCATTTTGCATGAGATAATAAATCAGCAAAGAGCCAGGCGCCAGTGGCTCACCCCTGTAATCCTAGCACTTAGGAGGCTGAGAACTGAGGTTTAAAGTCAGCTAGGGAGGAAAATCCATAAAACTATTATCTCCAATTAACCACCAAAATGCTGCAAGTGGAGCCGTGGCTCAAGTGGGAACAAGACAGCCATGTGTGGAAAAAACTCATAGGAGTATGAGGCTCTGATTTAAGTCCTAGTACACACACACACACACACACACACACACACACACACACACACACACCACATGAATTCAAAATAAATAAGTAAATGAACAAAGAGGTAACAAATTTCTAAATGTTAAGAAACAGGTGATTGCAAACCAACGTTTCTATGGCCTGCCTGGCTAAGAAGGTTGGTGCATTATACAACCATGTGTATGTAGAGGCTTCCTCGGCTACCACCTGCTGTTCCTTACTTCCAAAGACCTTTCCAGGGATTGGTTCCCACCAGTCACGAGCATGATCTTCTCAAAGGACATTCTGAAATTATCATTCTTCCAGGGATATCTTTTGTTAAAAATCTATGCATGAACCTATAATGCTGGCTGCTTGAGAGGCAGAGATCTGAGATCTAAAGCTACCTGGAGCAGGAAAGTCCATGAGATAATCATTGAAACACCAGAAGTAGAGTTATGAGACAAATGGAAGAACACTAATCTTGAGCAAAAAAAAAGCTCAAGAATAGCCCTAGGACCTCCTGCCCCGTCTCCCCCCAAAATAAAATCTATGCATGAAATCAAAATTCATATATTTTGTGCCAGTTCTGTGGCTTCACATCAGAGCCTGGGTACTGTCCCTGAGCTGTTTTGGTCAAGGCTAGCACTCAACCACTTGAGCCACAGCCCTTTTTGGTCATTTATTGGCAATAAGAATCTCAGAGGCTTTCCTGCCTAGGCTGGATTCAAACTGTATCATCAGATCTCAGCCTCTTGAGTAGCCAGGATTATAGGTCTGAGCCACTGGCATGTGGCTCAAAATAAATATTTTAGGAATAAAATGGTGAGATGTGAGAAAGTAGTTGTAGTTCAGGTGTACTAGAACAATACATTCATGTGCATAGACCTCGCATTATGCTGTATCACTGTTTCTGTCAAAGGGTTACAGATAAAGAGACACATCAAAAAACACTTCATGTTTTCAGTATGAATACTGACTAGTAACCAAAGTAAATATTTTTAGAAAACTACAATAATGAAATAATTCTTTTCCAAAATATTGAGCTCATTATTTATTAGTTCTGTGAAGGGCAAGAATCCAGGAAAAAAAAGATTTGTCACCATCTCACTTGGGACCTCTGAAAAATAGAATCAGGACTGAGATTCAGCCCAGCTAAGTCACGACATCAGTCTTTCTTGTTTTTCTTTTTCTTTTCTCTACATCCTGCTTTTCACCTGTCCTTACTCATTTGTCAATAGGTTCCTCACAAGTATAGATGAAATAAACACAGCATCATAATGAATTGTCTTTCTTGGTCCATTGAACTTCTTTAAAAAAATATATGTCATTTTGTTCCACCGATGCTATGGCTTTAAAGTTATAAGTAAGCCACTTCTTTCCTACAATTGCTCATGTATTTTGAAATTGTTAGTCGTGAAACTAAAAGCTACTTTTATTACAAATGAGCCTATCTGAGGACATAACTCAAGTGGTAGAGTGCTTGCCTGCAATGTTAAAACCTTAGTCTCAGCTGGGTGCTTGTGTCTCACTCCTGTAATCCTAGCTACTCAAGAGGCTGATTTCTGAAGACCGAGTTTCGAAACCAGACCAGAAAGAAATGTCCATAAGGCCCTTATCTCTAATTAACCACCAAAAAGCCAGAAAACGCAGTGTAGCTCAAGCGATAGCATGCCGGACTTGCATGGAAAAGCCACACAAGAGTATGAGGTCCTGACTTCAAGGCCCAATACTGGCACAAAAATTAAACAAAACACAGTGTTCCAACAAGAAAGAGAGAGAGAAAGAAAGAAGGCTAAGAGCAAATAGGCTAGCTAAAACTAATTAATCAAAAAAATAATGAGAAGAAATAGAAATCTCCCTTTTAAACAAATATTCTTGTTGTGCTGTGATACACATCATTTTGTCATAGGGCTAGAATTCCTTTCAGAGTTTTATCTTCAAGTAAATATTTCTAAAAGTTACCTTGAAGAAAAATAATTTCATTTTCTTTTCCTTTGTAGAAAAGCCAAGACAGTTTCAATTAATAAGGAGAAACTGAGACAAGGGTCTGACCACAAATGCTTTTGACCTTGAACTGTCAACGTAGGTAAAAACACTCTGTCTCTGACACCTGGCACTCCCAGAACTCAGTCTGATGCCAGCACAGTTCTGCTTAGTATCTCCCAGCGGGCTAAGAGCCACCAATTCCATAGCCCAGGGCTTGTTTGGTTCCTCATGATGTGGCTCCACGCGATTCCTACCTCTATGAAGGACACACGAGCTCAGTCCTGCAAAGGGCTAGGTCACCTGTGACAGCAGTCATTTCACTTCCTGGCCTACAGATCATCAGTTTTGGAACACAGTGTGTATATACTAAGCCACTAGTTTAAGTTAATAGTGATATAACTTTCTGCTCAGACTTGGCCTCCCCTGGCAAATTCATGAGGACTTGGGCTAGTCTACTGAAGCACAGATAAACATGAGGTTCAGATTTGCGGGGAGCACTGACTGCTCGGGGGTCATAAATGGTGCTGTGGGAGGGGGCTGTGAAATCAGAGCTTTATTTTTGTTCCTAGTGGCAACTCATACACTCAGATTTTCAAGTCATTAACATGTAGGTCATTGCTGAACGCTACCTAGGAGCTCTTTCATAGATAATAGGCCTGAAGAAAGAACTCTGAAGAAAATTATTCTTAATGGATGACCATTTTATGAAAGCAAATGAATGCAGGAGATGGGAGAAAATGATCAAAAGCGAACAAGAAGAATCAAATATGCCAGGTACTGGAAGTTGGAGTCTAGAATCCTAGGTAGTCAGAAAACAGAGATAGAGGATAACAGTGCAACTCTAATCTGAGTAGAAGATTCTGATATTCTCTCTCTCTCTCTCTCTCTCTCTCTCTCTCTCTCTCTCTCTCTCTCTCTCTCTCTCTCTCTCTCTCTCTCTCTCTGTCTGTCTGTCTCTCTCTCTCTTACCAATCCTGGGGCTTGTAGTCAGGGCCTGAGCACTGTCCTTGGGCTTTCTCAAGACTACTGCTCTACCACTTGAGACACAGTACCACATCTGGCTTTTTTCTATGCATGTGGTACCAAGGAATTGAATCAGGGTCTTCATGCATGCTAGGTAAGCACTCTACCACTAGGCCAAACTCCTGGCTCCAAATTCTAAGACTCTTATCTCCAATTAAGCAACAAAAAGCTGGAAATAGAGGTGTCGCTCAAATGGTAGAGCAATGGCAACAACAAAAGCCAAGCAAGATCCAAATGCCCTGGGTTCAAGTTCTAGTACTAGCACAAAAAGAAAAAAGGAAGAAAAAGAAGCGAAAAGAAGTAGGAGAAGCAGAATGAAGGAGAAAAAGGGAGGAGGAGGAGAGGACAGGGGATGGAGAGAGGGGAGGAGGAAGAAGATGACAATGACACCTGGGGGAAATGGGTGGAAGTGGAAATAATCAACTTGAAGGAATAAGCCAAGCAGAGGAAGCCAAATATTACGTTTCTGTTGTCTGTGGAATCTAGCCCTAAAAAATAAATGGCAAAAATATAAGAACAAGAATGTTTTGGGGAGGGAACCACACTGGAAGTGGAGGGCAAGAGTCAAGATGTGAATATAATCAGAAGTAATACACTTCATTACTGATAAGAAGTCTAACTTCTCAGCTTTCTTCTAAAATATCCACCACAGCTGGGGACTTGGTGGCTCATGCCTGTTCAATGCCAGCCTGGAGAAGAAAGCTCTTGAGGCTCTTCAATCTTGAGGCTCTTCCATCAGAACAGTGGAAGTTAGTAGAGTGTTAGCCTTTAACAAAAGAGCTCAGAGACAATATCTAGACCCTCCTCATGCACTTTCCACTCAAGAATTGCACTCTGCCACTTGAGCCACAGCGCAACTTCCCGCTTTTTCTCTGTCTGTGGTATTGAGGAATCGAACTCAGGGCTTCGTGCATGCTAGGCAAGCATTCTACCACTAGGCAACACTCCCAGCCCATGCAGAGCTTTCTTTCTTTTTCATCCTTGTTTGCCTCTGGAGGGAAAACAGATTACGGAGAACATCTCGCCTGAGAACTCCAGGCACTCGGGTGCCTGTGGATAATGGTGTGTGTGTGTGTGTCCCACAAAATAATAATAATAATAGTAATAATAATAATGATATTTAATTGTTTTAAAAAGAAACTATGTAAAGAATCTAAGTTTACTAATGGGGTCCTTGGAAAATTGAATTAAAAAAAGTTAAGACAAAAATAATTCCATAGACCAAATAAACATACCACAAAGTTTGCCTGGAGCCAGTGGCTCACATCTGTAATCCTAGCTACTCAGGAGGCAGAGATCTGAGGATCATGGTTCAAAACCAGCCTGGGCACTAAACTCCATGAGACTCTTATCTCCAAGTAACTATCAGAAAACCCAAAGTAGCGCTGTGGCTCAAGTGGTAAAACACTGGCCTTGAGCTGAAGAGCTCAGGGGAGGCACCCAGGCTCCAGAGTTCAAGACCCACAACCAAAAAAAAAGCAAGTTAAATTGTACTGTGACTGATAACTTTCTCTTAAACTATAACTGTCCTATTGAATTTCTCTTCCTCCATTGAACTGTAATGTGCTATTTAAGTCATGGTAAAAGATAAATACTAAAAGTAAACATTATTTTCAAATTAGAACTGGAACAAGCATGTATTAGTAAACTAGAACATATGTTTGAGTAATTTTCAGAGTCATACAAGACCATATACATTTCCTAGAATGTATAATGTATAGGAAATTAAGTTTGTGTTTTCTCATGTAATAATTCATTTCCACCTTTCATAAGTTATTTTTTTAATTTGTGGGGAGAGCATGAGCCAATTAAGTAGACTAAATATGTTCTTGTTTTAATATTAGGTGTGAATGTGTGGTCAAATTCTTTTCCCTTCTTCCTTTTGTTTTTGCAAACAGGCATGGGAATGAAGGAGAGGTTAAATTGATAGCACTTTTTCTGAAAGCCTAAGAGAAGGCAGCCAAAATGTGTGAGGGGGAAATCATATAAGAACAATTCATTTTCTAGGTTTTCAACCCTTATACAGTTACTATGTCTGACACCACTAACAGAAATAGTTTATAAATGAAGGGATCTTTCAAGGGACTAATAATTTCACAATTCCAAGAATAAATATTGAATGCCATTTATTATAGGGTGAAACATGTTTGAACAAAAGAATTTTTCACATGGAAATAACAAATAAAAAATAATGAAACTTACACATAAATTTAAATGTCTTCAAGCTTTCTTAGGACATTTTCCAGCTCAAGTGGGCTGTTTTTTCCCCTTACTTCTCATCTACCTATCTTTAAGCCATGAATAATGACATGAATTAACTATGATTAATTTCGAGTAAAAAGGGTCAATGGGCTGTCTTAAGTCTTTTTTAAAAAACAGCAGACACTTTAATATCTGATGTGCATCTTCACCCATGAAATATTTAAAAAGTCCACCTTGAGCAATGAAGGGAAAGAAAAAGTTTCAGAGTGAGTCTGGAACAAGGAGATTTGGACATAATTGTTCCTTAGAATCACGTAGCTACCCTCAGGAAAATAATTTTTGATTCTGCAAATTTATTAAGACTCATACAGTTAATACAATATTGCAAAATTTTATTCTAATAAAATTCTGTTAATACTAAATAAATCAATTAACTATTTTTTTTCCTTTTTTTGTCATTTGTGGTGCTTGAACCCTGGGCCTGAACACTGTCCCTAAGCACTCTGCCATTTAGAACCACAGGGTCACTTCTGGTCTTCTGGGGGTTAACTGGAGATAAGAGTCTCACAGACTTTTGTGCCCAGGCTGGCTTTGAATGTAATCCTCAGATCTCACCCTCCTAAGTAGCTAGGATTGTAGGTGTGAGCCCCCCGCCCAGCTCTAAGTGTAATCATTTTCCAAAAACACTTATTAGTCTTCACTGAGACATTCATTTTTCTTTAGAAAGCTCTCAAAAACACATAACTATCCCAAACAAGCAAATGTTCTTTACATAAAATATTTTAACAGATTTCTTTCTCACAAATTAATCATTAAGTCTGTTACTACTGGTACTTAGGCTGTTTTTCTACTTCTCACTTATTTGGATTGGGTATTGTGATCATTGTAACTTTATCCTTTGTACTCATTACTTTCTCTTGCTGTGATAAAACACTAGGGGAAATCAACTTGAAGAGGCATACCTTATTTTGGCTCTTGGCTTCAGAAGTTTCAGTTTCTGATTAGCTAGCTCCATTGCTATGCCCATACAGTAAGGCAGAATATCATAGAAGAAGAGCTCTTTCCTCATAGAAGCCTGAAAGAAGAGACCAGGGAAAGCAGGAATAATACGTGCCTTTCAAAATCATGACCTGATTGATTCTTCTTCTCCCAACTCTACCCTAGCTTCCACCGTCTGCCAATGGTATCCTCAAATTATGAATCCATTGATTAGGTGAAGCCCTCATAATTCAGTCACCTCTCAATTACTGGATCCATCAGCTTGGAGCAAAATCTTCCATGCATGAGGCTTCAGGAAACATATCACAACTCTTTCCTACAAATACTATAACTTAGAAATTAATACATAGTACATTAAGGACAACAATCACTCATTTTGCTGCCCCTTGTTTATCTCATATGATTACAATATTTTACCTTGTTATCTGATATATTGCATATATGTTTATTTGGTTATTTGAAACATGATAGGGAAAGGGGGAAAACAAGAGGAGGGGCAGGGGTGGGGGGAGGGAAATGGGGCCCAAAACTTGAGAAAGGGTATCAATGTTTGTGAAGTAATGCACCTTCTATTTGGTGAATATAATGTAACCCTTCTATTAATTACAATAAAAATATATGAAATTAAAAAGAAATTAATGCATTGAACCGGGCACTGGTGGCTTATGCCTATAATCCTAGCATCTCAGGAGGCTGAGATCTGAGGATCACAGTTCAAAGCCAGCTCGAGCATGGAAGTCCATGAGACTTTTATCTCCAGTTAACCATCAGCAAAGCAGAAGTGATGCTGCTGGATCAAGTAGTAGAGCTGAAGAGCTAGAAAGAAAGAAAGAAAGAGAGAGAGAGAGAGAGAGAGAGAGAGAGAGAGAGAGAGAGAGAGAGAGAGAGAGAGAGAGAAAGAAAGAAAGAAATGCATTGATCTCTGAACATAAGGATGGATGGTGGCTACATCATTTCAGTAGGAATGATTCTAATGTCTACTTCTAATGTATTCTAAGGAATAATTTTATTCATATTCATATTAAAATATAAATTCATTAAATATAATAAATCATTTTGGTAGCACAAAAGTATTTTCTGAAGAATAAATATAAATAAAATTTATATATTTTAAATATAACACATGTTCAACAACTTATTTGGGGAATAGTAATCAAAACTGTTTTGAGAATTCCTGTCACCTCAATCAGAATGGCTAGAATCAAGAAGATGAAAACTAATGTTGGAAAGGATATGGGAATAGGAAAACTTATACACTAGTGGTAGGAAAGTAAAAGTGCAATTCTGCATAGCAATTCCTCAACAAATAAAAATGGAACTTATGTGTGATACAGCCATACCACTTCTGGGTATATACCCAAAGGAATCAAACTCACCTTATTATAGAAGTATAGGAATACTCACATTTATTGCTGCACTATTCAGAATAGCCAGGCTATGGAAATAGCTAAATGCTCCCTTAAATGATGAATGAATGAATGAATGAATGAGACATTGAATACATCACACACACACACACACACACACACACACTACTCAGACATACATCAAAGGAAATTATGGTATCTGTAGGAAAATGAACGTATGATATAGTTATATCATAATGCTAAGTAAAACAAGGAAATCAAAGGAAGAGAGTATCACATATTTTCTCTATGTAATCTAGACATGAAACTAAAAGGGGAACTGTTAACAATAGAAAGGAGGAAGGGAGTGGACAGAAATGATAAATATTATCATTCATAATATCATAAATATTATCTAATGACATAAATGGGTGAAAATATAATGAAGACCTTTACTTCATACAATCTAATTTTTGTTCAAGAAGCCAGGAACTGATGGCTCATGCTTTTAATCTGAGCTACTCAGGAGGCTGGGATCTGAGAATTGTGGTTCTAAGAGCTCAGGCAAGAAAATTTTAGCTCCAAATAACCACTAAAAAGGGATATGTGGGGTTGTGACTCAGATAGTAGGGTTTGAACCCTGAGAAAAAGAAAAACTAAAAGGCTTAATGACAACAGCTCCCAGGCCTTGAATTCAAGCCCCAGGACTGTCAGAATGAAAGAAAAGAGAAAGTAAAGTAATGGAGATGTAGACAGAGACAGAGAGACAGACAGAGAGACAGAGACAGGAAGGAAGGAAGGAAGGAAGGAAGGAAGGAAGGAAGGAAGGAAGGAAGGAAGGAAGGAAGGAGATGGTAAGAGAAAGAAGAATGAATGAATGAATGAATGAATGAGTGAGTGAGAAAGAATCAATTAGTTGTATATGGACGGGAGTCCCTTTGTGATAGAATGTATCTTGATCAATGTCACCTGTTTACCCTGCATTTCCACTATAAAATCTTGAAAAAAGATATTGAAGACATAGAAGGCAGAAAGACCTCCCATGCCCATAGCTTAACAGTGGGAATGCAAAAGGTTCTGAATACTCAAAGCAACCTGGAACAAAAACAAATGAAAACAGTGCTGGAGGAATTGCAATACTGGGCTTGAAATTATATTGCAGAGCCATAGTTCAAAAAAACAAATAGCATAAAGATCAGACATGATGATTCAGCACTGAAAAACATAATGCAGATACAATGATCAATACAACAGATGCACTGCATAGTAGTTAAACTATAAAAATAACCCAATTGTCTACAATTGATAAATTAAGGAAATGTGATATATATTCACAACAAAGTATTATGCAGTCATAAAGAAGAATGAAATTGCTCCATTTGCAGGAAAATGGTTGGATCTGTAGACCAACAAGTTGAAGGAAGCCAGCTGGTTCAGAAGACAAACACCTCACATTTTCTCTCTTACATTTGTGTAGTTTGAACCTAATTAATGTATGGTGAAATTCACATGTGAGGTATCATTTTTGGGCTAAAAAATTTTAGTGATCTATATAGAAAATTTGACCCATCTCATTCATCCTGTAAATTAGAGGGTACTTTTTTGGAATTTATAAAGGCTGTAAGAAATAAGAAACCTACAGAAGAAAAGCTTGAAGTACATAGATGATTTGTGAATTGAAGAAGTCATCTGTATGTGAAAGATTGATCGGCAACTGGTGATGTTCAGGCTAAGATTATTAAAGAAGTTATCCACACGAAACAGATTTCATAGCCAGAGAAATGGAGTCCATGCCTGATTTTGATACATCGAAGGACAGGCTGACACTCTCTTGTGAGAAACCAAACATGAAGATGAAGCCAATGCCCACATAGCATTTCAAAACTCAAAAACCTTTACGAATTCAATTTAAATTTCCTCTGCCTGTGCTCTATAAATGGAACAAGGAAGCCTGAATGGCATAACATCTGTTTACAACATGGTTGCCTGAATATTTTAAGCTCATTGTTAAGCACTGTTCTCTAGAAAATTGATTTCTTTCAAAATATTACTGCTTGCTTACAATGCTGCTCCTGCCAAAGAGGTCTGGTGGATTCACATGATACTAATATTCTTTCACACACATTTATCCTGCCACTCAAACGTCAAGGAAGAATTCTCATGTTCAAAACTTATTATTGCAGTCACAGAATCCTTCTATAAAGAATCATCTGTCTGAGTAGTGTGACTGTGGGAAAACACAGTCATAATACTCAATGTACATATGTGAAAATTGAATCGGACAATTAAGAGGATGGATGGGGTTGGAAGAGAGATGAAAGAGATGACAGTTGATCAAGTTGCATTGCACTCACAGCCTGACATGTTAAATTGAAACCACTTTATAAAACTACTAAAGGATAATAATAACATTAAAAGGATTTGGTCACATGTATGGTTCCTGCAAGTGGTCAAAATATGAATGCAGCCTTGAAGACATCAATAACATCCCTCATTAACTACTTGAGGGATTCAAGAGTTTAGCAGATAGCATAGCCAAAGATGTTGTGGAATGTCAAGAGAACTACAATTACAAGTGGAGCTTAAAGATGCATCTGAATTGTTGCAATCCTATAATTAAACCTAAACGTATGATTCTAGATGAACAAAATAGATTTGCTTTAAAAAATACTTTGGGTGAAGTTGTTGTTTACACTGTTGGAATGAAATAAAAGATTTAGAATAGTATATAAACTTAATAACATAAAATTTAAATGTTTGAGATTGACTGTGTGTGTGTGTGTGTGTGTGTGTGTGTAGGAGCTATGCATAAACTCAGGACCTGAACACTTAACATTTTCACTCAAAAGGTGAGTTATAAATGAGTCTCACACAAGCTTTTCCTGTCCAAGTTGGCTTCAAGCTAGGACCCTGCCAGACTGGCAGACTGACTGATTTTGAAAGAGTCTACGTGATGGGTAGACTGCTGACAAACAACTTTGCATGCTGCAGAGAAATCTGTCTGCAAAGACTGCATCCACCAGGGCTACATAATTCGCCTTGACTTAGGTCAAGCAACTGCCATGATCACCTCAGCCTTCAGTGAACAATCATGACTGAAGCGAGGCCCTCTACCAACAAAATGGACACACCTCACTGAAAGCTCAGAGATGCAATGAAGTGTTTCTAAAGTAAAGTATATCCATGTTTTCTAGATACAATGCTATTTCACATTTAGTCAATTATACTATAATATAAAAAAATAACTTTTATGTACTGTGAACCCCTCCCCACCAAATCTGTGACTTGCATTATGCTCCTATCTATTCTATAAGTAGTAGTCTGAAACCAAATCTGAACTATCTCATAAGTATATTTATATACAAACTTAGTTGGATGATTGTTTTGCTTGCAATGTAAAGTCCTAAATGCAATAATGACAGCTAAACACAATCAATTGGTGCAACATGGATATGCAATTAATGGAAGTCAAAATACTACAATGACTTTCCTACTTTCAGAGGAATGGACACAAATACAAAATAATTTGCATAAAGTTCACTCTAGTAGCAAGAAAATTTGAATTATAGGATTATAAATATATATAGGAAATGTATAATATAAAAATTTTCCTCTCCTGGCTCACATCGATATAAAGTGAACAGTCTAAATATCTAACATGTAATTTCAAGCTGAAAGAAAAAAAATAATAAAACCTTAACCTAGCTCCTCCTTGTTCCATCAGAAGGTCATTTCCTTGGACAGAACTCCCTTCCCTGTGGTGAACAAAGCTTTAATTGCAGCTCAAATGTTGTAATACACAAGATGTTCTCAAAATAATTGCCACATGGGGAGCTTGACTAATTAGTTGAGGATGTTTTCTGCCCAGGTCATCCATTGGCAAAAGGAACAAAGAAAGACCAAGAAGAAGCTTAATGGCTAGAATACAGGGGTGGAGTTCTGAGATCCACCCTCCATTTGTCCTAGGTCTCTAGACAATTTCTTCAACCCTACTACATTTCATTTCACCACAATTATAAAGTACTGTAAATTGCCATATCATATTTTAAGGAAATATTACAGAAGTTATAAAGGTTAAAATGGGAAAGAAGGAACCTCTCTCTCTGTGTCTCTCTGTCTCTCTCTCCATCTCCATCTCCATCTCCATCTCTCTCTCTGTGCCTCAGTCCATATAAGTGGATGTGGAAATACTTAGAAATAACTAGCACAGCCATGATGCTTTGTATTTATAAAATCACAAGTGAAATGGTAACCCCTTTGTACAACTATAATAAAAATACATTTTCCTTATGGTTTATCTCATATTGTTAATGTATCTGGCTTTGGTACCTGGTATATTGTATATATAGTTTATTTGTTTCCTTGAAATAGGGAAGAAAAGGGGGAAAATAAGATGATTGGGAGGGGTGGGATAAGGGAAGTGGGAGATAAACATGGGAAGGGTTATCAATGTTCGACAAGTAATGTACCCACTACTTGACGAATGTAACTGTAACCCATTTATATATCACCCCAACAATAAAATACAATGTAAATAAATGCTTGTATACAAAAAAGCAAACAAATAACTAACACTGTGCTGGTAGCTCACACCTATAGTCTTAGCTACTCAGGAGGCTAAGATCCAAGGGATCTGCATTGAAGCCAGATCATGAGACTCTTATTTAGCCACCCAAAAGCCAGACGGTGGTAGAACATCAACCTTGAGTGAAAAAGTTAAGGAACCCTGGCCTGAGTTCAAATGCCAGTACCAACAAAGGAAGAAAGGGAAGGGAAGGGAAGGGGAGGGGAGGGGAGGGGAGGGGAGGGGAGGGGAGGAAGTTCCCAACCCTTAGAGAATCTGATTGATGCAGATTCCAGGCTCCAAAATGCTCTTCAAAGTATACTGGCTCCAGGCTCTCCAAGGCCCTGGCTTCTGAACTTTTCCTCTCATTTGCAAATGGCAGTGCAGAAGGAATGATATTTCTGTAGTAAAACTGTGATCTCTTGTTATAAAATGATCTATTAAAAACTCAATAAAATATTTTGATTTCAAAATGTTCATTTTATCCACACATGCTTATAATTTACCTTAATGGAATTAAGTACTTTGAGGAGTTTTTTTCATGTATGTGTCAGGTCTACATCTTGATCTCAGGGCCTCTAGCCTGCATATACATTTTGAGATATTTATTTTGTGCCCATTATATTCTAGGTACTGTATATGCTCTATATTTTTTGATGCCGATACTGGGTCTTGAACTCAGGACTTGGATGCTATCCCTTAGCATTTTCACTCAAGGCCAGCGCGCTACTATTTGAGCCACCCCTCCTCTGCTTCTAAGATTTTTGCTGTTTACTCTGGGGTAAAGATCTCACAGATGTTTCTGCCCAGCTTGGCTTTGGACAGTGATACTCATACCTCATCCCCTTGAGTAGCTAAGATTACAGGTATGAGCCACAGCACCTAGCTTTGAGTTTTCTTTTAGATAAAAAGCAAATCTTTCATTTCTACTGTCTTGACTAAAAAGGCAGTCTGTTTCCTGTGCTTGCATCTAAATCTTTAGACCTTTTTCTTTCCAAATAAATTGGTATTGTTTAGCTAACCAAATCAGAGAAAGACATAAAAATCCACCCCCTTTTCAATGAATTGAGATGATGCACCCAGGCTGTGCTTTGAGTCCATGACTAAAATCACTTAAGAACTGCTCGTTTCTCATCCACATTGGGTCTTAAGAGGGATGATGGGTGTCTTCAGCAGGAGACAGTGGGTTTCTGGCCAAATGCCAATGGAGACAAACAGATGTTGTGGTTAACCAAGCTGGAGAAGGATTATGGGAATTTAATTCCAAAGCTTCTGGCAAGAAGTGCTACACAGAGAAAACTCCATGCTTCACCACCTCACTCCCTCCTGTTGGATGGAAAACATTTAGAATTATCTGCCTGAATTCTTCAATGAATCTTGGCAACTTGATCTTTCTTATAAATATAGGCCACAAAGGAGCAAATGTATTAACCCCTTTTGCAACTCCCTAAGTGCATGTGGGAAAAATGGAAACAGATCCTACATGTAAATAAAATTTACCTTCGAATAAGAGCATTAAGAGAAAAAGGGAAAATATGCATTGTTGCTGAGCAAACTCATCTCAGAAAATGTGAGACATATGTGTTTCTTGGAAAACTTCAAAGATCAAGGAACATATAAAATGTCTTTTACCCTCCAACTAGTAAAGGCCCAATTTTGTGTGTGTTTTAACCTGTGCCCAGAATTCCAAAAGAGTAGGCTACTTTACAAATTGCTGACCTAATAATCCCCTTTCAGTTGAAAATATGGGCATTTTATATTAAAATGCATGAAGCAACAATTTGTTTATGTGCCAAGGGCCTTAAAACAATCTCCAGGGTGAAAATGGGGGAAAGAAAAGTCTGAAATACTGGCATCTGCTCATCAATGGTAAGCAAGAGGAAGTACTGTCTGTTTCCTAAAAAGTACTTTAAGTCCAAATAAATTAAGTGGATATAGAGGACATAATCAAATAAGCCAGAGCTCCTGACCAGTGTGTAGAAGGATGATTTCCTCTAAGGCAAAGTCCCCATTATCTGCACATATACCTATGTGGAAAACAAAATTCTGCAGTAATAATTCCTCCATGATTCTTACCCTTATAAAAATCCTCTTCTTGAGTATGAGTAAATATTCATGGATGGAACTGACCCAATCACATGATCCCTTTCAAAGCACAGAGTTTTTTCTGGTTGGTTGCAAGAGAGAAAGTAAGACATTTCCCAGCTGTGGGGAGTTCAGTCTTCCACCTTCTAAGAAATGAATTCTGCCTACAACCAACAAAGAGAATCTCAAGCTCCAGTGAAAGACATCCATAGAAAAGACTTGAATTTTAGCTAGGGAGACTCTAAGTGCAGAATTCAGCGATGTAATTCCTAGCCTTTTAACTACTCATCCTTGATATGATCACTGGCTGTCACTTCTGCCTACAATGAGTTTTTTCACAGCAATAGCAAACTGACAGAAACTGATCATTATTTTTATTGAGTAAGTCATAACTAACCTAAATTTTTTAAGTATATCTTTAGACTTTTCTTGTGTGTGTGTCAATCCTGGGGCTTGTAATCATAGCTTGGGAGCTGTCCCTAAGCTTTTGTGCTCAAGGCTAGCATTCTCCACTTGTTTGAAACACAACTCAAACTTGATCCTAAGATCTCAACCTCCTGAGTAGTTAGGATTATAAGTATGAGCCATAGCACCGAGCTATCTTTAAACTTCTGAAGAGTCTTTTAGCTCTACAGTCCTTCATTTCAATAACAAACTTCTTTACTTTGTATAATAGCAGTGAAGGTTCAAAATAAGCTTGTGAGTTGAACTAATGACAAATTTCCTTGGTATCTGTGAAGTACTTCTCCTTAGAAATTCTTTAAAATAAAATTTTTAAAAATCATACTTTTTAGTAAACAGTTCTTTTATATTATTATCCTAGAGGAACTTATAGTCTTTTATGGGAACTATTTTGATTTTGGTCATTTAAACCTGGGCAAATCACATGCTCATTTAATGTAACCTTTGCATGTTTTCCAACCTAAGAATCTTATCCAACGTCCATAATTTCTAAGAATATAAATCTGGTAACCATAAAATCATAAGCCAGCAAAGCCAAACATAGAAACTAAGTGCCTGAAGCAAGTGTATCTAGTTGTTCTCTCTGTATTCCTCACTCTGGAAAAACCCCATTCTTCCCCCAAACAAATCTTGCTTTGTTTATGTCTGTTTCAAATATTCAATGCATACAGTAAATGGCCATATATGATCATGAAAACCATATCATTGAAGAATATGTGTAATACTGATAAGAGTATTCTAATTACATCAAATGGGAAAAACAACAATCTCAATTTAAATAAAACCTTCTCTAGATAAAAGCATATTTCAAATATTTAAGTTATTTATGTGAAGCTGTACTAGGCAGAGAAAAGAAAGAAGAAAAATATTCTGGCCTTTTTCTATAAAGTGAAATGAAGTACACTTGTTTTATTTTTTAATTGAGATGGTAACAGCAATGATTATGAAAAATTCCAAAGAAGTTCAGCACCAGTGGTTCCCACCTATAATTCTAGCTACTCAGAAAACTAAGATTTGAGAATTCTGGTTCAAAGTCAGCCTGGGCAGAAAAATCTGTGAGATGCTTATCTACAATTAATCATCAAGAAATCCAGTAGTGGAGCCTTGAGCTCAATGACCATCTCAGGCCCGAGTTCAAACTCCAGGACTGGCACTCATGTACACAGGCATGTGCATGTGCATACCACACACACATACATACACACACACGTACACACACATACACACACACACACCAAAAAAATTGGAAGGCTAAAACAAAGTATAACATCAAAAATACAAATTCTATTTGTTAGAAAATATGCAAGATGTCTAAAATACAATATAATTCTTCAATAATGAACATTGCAACTGTAATTACTTTTGTTAATATGCCTATTCATCAAACACTCTTTTTTCATATATTTTATTGTAATTAATAGAAGGGTTACATTATATTCACCAGATAGAAGGTGCATTATTTCACATACATTGATAACCTTTCTCATGTCTTGGTCCCCATTTCCTTTCCCCTCACCCCCACCCCTCATCTTGTTTTCCCCCCTTCCCTATCCAATTTCAAATAACCAAATACGTATTTATCCAATATATCGGATAACAAAGTGAAATACTGTAACAATATGAGATAACCAAGGGACAGCAAAAGAGATGAGAGATAACATAATACATTAAGGACAACAATCACTCATTATATGGCTTTTGTTTTTATATCCTAGAGGTCCTTTCATTTAGCATCATACTATACGGCCTTATGTATCAAGGTTTTGCTCTATTGCAAATCTCTGCTATGAGAGCCCAAGGTTTCTACTAATTATGACAAATGAGGGAAACCACTGAGCCTGTGTTCCTTTGAGTCTGGCTTACTTCATTTAATATGATTTTTTTCTAAGTCTTTCCATTTCCTTACAAATGGGGCAATGTCGTTCTTTCTGACAGCAGCATAGAATTCCATTGTGTATAAATACCACATCTTGTTGATCCACTCATCAACTGAGGGTCAAACACTCTTTTAATGTTTGAACAAAGCCAGGTTATTTTTTTAATCTGAAGAAATGTCTGACAATGTTAATGTAATGCAAATATTTCCAAGTAAACGAGCTGACATGTACAAAACAGAAAAAAAACTGTCAGACAATCAGAAATAGCCATTGTACAATTACTGTTGCCTAAAGAGTAGGGGCCAGGAATATGACCTAGTGGTAGAGTACTTGCCTAGCATGCACCAAGTCCCAGGTTCTATTCCTCAGTTCCACATACAAAGAAAAATCCAGAAGTGGTGCTGTGGCTCAAGTGGTAGAGCACTAGCCTTGAGGAAGCCCGAGGACTATACCCAGGCCCTGAGTTCAAGCCCCAGAACTGGTAAAAAAAAAATCTAGAAAAGCATTCACAGCATTTACACATGAGTCAAAACCTGTTGTATAAACACTAAGACCCAACTGGCAAAAAGTCTCTAACTGATAGGTAGTAGAGGAAGACAAAGATTAAGTATATTCTCATTGGGTGCTGACTACAAGATCAGACAGGAGACTGTCTTAATCAGAGGTGCAGAAAGCTCCACATGGAATCTTCACTGAGGAAACTGTCTTCTAGCTACTCTCTGGTCAGAGAAAGAAGTGTCTCTAGCACAGACAGAATTCCACAGGGCTTCTCCATACTTTGGCTTGATTACTGACAGAGACTCTAACTGTCAAGTTTACAAACAGCTTGTGTGCAGACTCAGAAATCCTGAGCCAGAACTTCAACTACTAACTCGAACCCCTGACTCACAGCAACTAGGTCTTAAGAAAAGTTTCTTGTTTCAAATGATTGCTTTCTTTGGGGTGACTTGTTATATAGCATTAGTAAACAGATACAATATATAATTATTAAGTAGTCAGACAAATCTCAAGTCTATGCCTTCTTTACTACGTTATAAGTGCCAGGTATGTCCTAAAAAACCCCAGGACCTAAAAGCATACCTTGATTCAAAGTGAGAATGCTGTGGAAATCAGCTTCATTTGTAATTACTATGGAGACACAGCTGGTGAAATGTCTTTAGAACTGAAAGTTATTTAGAAAGATATAGACCACTTAATCTAACATGCTAGAAAATCACATGTGGGCTATGCTCTTGTGAGTCACTAGTGGGCAATAAAAAAGTATGTCACCGAGGCTTGACATTCAGCTATTAGAACTTGGTTTCCTGGAGAAAACAAAGATTGTATAAGATTGTGTAAGATTAGGGTGTATAAGAAGATTGTATGAGATTAGGATGGGAGGCCACCAAGGAGAAGAGGGAAACAAGTGTAAAGGTGGACGGTGTAAAGAAAATGTACTCTAGCTTTCCTGGTGTGTATAGATAGCATCAGGCTCCAGAAGGTAGGAGAAAGTTGTACATCCCCCATGAAAAGCAGCCAACTCAATCCAGTCAGCAGAATGTTAAAGAAACCACAGCCAAACTGCCAAAACTCCAGAGAAAGGCACATGCCTATCATTAGAAGCAGTTGCTTCATCAGAGCTGTTAACAACATCATGCACAATTTTCTGGACATTTTCATTAAGGTTAGCTAGGAATCTTATCAAGAGCAAATGGTAAGAAAAATGAATCCAAAGAAAAAAGCCAGATTCCTAAAGTGTGCCAGTTCCAAAGCAATGTTTACTGCCACCCAGCACATGACAAAGAGGTCACAGGTGAACTCTGAAGGAATGGGGATGAAAACCCAAAGGGATTTGAACATGAACCAGAAGAAGACCTGTAACTGCCACACTGAGCTAAATCAAAGAAGATTCATTATCCACTGGGAAAGAAAAGCAAATGCTGAAGCTGGATACTTGTGGCTCCTGCCCACAATCCTGCCTTCTCAGGAAGCTGAGATCTGAGGATCGAGGTTCAAAGCCAGCCCAAGCAGGAACATTTCTGAGATTCAATTAATCACCAAAAAACCAGAAGCAACTTAATTAGTAGTGTGGCAAAAAGCCAAGTAGAAGAGTGAAGTCCTAAGATTAAGCTCCAGTGTGCACATGGGCTCACATGCACACACACATATACATACCACTATATATATAGAAATATATGTATATGTGTATGTATATGTATGTAATGAGCAAATGGAAAGCAAAGACTATGCTAGGGACCAGAAATTGAAGATAAGAGTACAACTTTCTCTATAAATAAAAAAAAAGACTGTGGATGACACTAAATGTAAGGACCTCCAGGATAAGGAAACAAAAGCAATATAATGAGTGACTGTTGTCCTTAATGTACTATGTTATCTCTCATCTCTTTTGCTATCCCTTGGTTATCTCATATTGTTACAATTTTTCACCTTGTTATCTGATACATTTTTATATGTGCTTAATTGGTTATTTGAAATTGGATAGGGAAGGGGAGAAATCAAGATAAGCAGGGGGAGGGTGGGAGGGAAATGGGGACCATGTCATGAGAAAGGGTATCAATGTTTGTGAAGTAATGCACCTTCTATCTGGTGAATATAATGTAACCCTTCTATTAATCACAATAAAAAATTATTTAAAAAAAGAAGAGACTGTGGGCTTGTGAAAGAATCTCAAATGTAGAGTCTAAACCACAAAGTACCTTGAATATCTTGTAATATAAATTAAGAAACATATAAAACTAATCACCTACTCCTGTTACGCCCTACTCCAGTCTGAGACCAACCTGCAAGCTACAAACCACCTTTACATCTAATTCCGTGGGAAATTGTTCACTGGGTTCAAAGCTATAAAATTAAAGGAACTCTTCTCTGTATATATTTATACTAAAAATACACCCAATGTTTACTAATGGCCTCATGTTTCTGAGCTTTCACATAAAGAAAAACATCTCATAAATCACTTTTTAAAAGCAGACTCCAGGGAAACTATGCTCAATGTGACAATGTAAACAAAAGGCATGTATCATGTTGACACTCCAATCTTTCTTGTAAAACCACAGAAATCGAGACTAGATAGGATTTTAGAGCGAGGAAAAACATTACAGTTGATCGTTGTCAACTTTATGTTTGGGACACAGATGTTTGCTTGACACTTCATACTTCTAATTTATGGGGAAATTAGAGCAGAATGCTAACAATTCAATTGATATATAAACTCTCTGCAGCAATTCTTTATTTCATTTGAAAAAATTTCAAATATGATTTTGGTCACTGAAGTATTCTACCATACAGATTCTGCCTTAGTAGTAGCTTGACAGGAGGTCAAATTTTGTCAAAATTATCTACTTATTGCCAACAAGCTGAAACAATATCATGAGCATATAATTACTTCTCTATGAGCAATCTACATATTTTACAAGAATTAGATACCACTAAGAGAGGATATGCTTTGTCATAAGCATTATATTTTGCAAAAAAAATAAAGTTTAAACTATATAGTTAGGGAGGAATGTGCAAGATAATTCCATGGTCTTTATAATTCACAGAATAAATGCTTCTCATCTCAAATGGCATTCTCAAATATTTTTGAAACCTGACTATAATCTTGTTATAAAAAGATCAAAACAGGGGGCGGGAGTTTGGCCTAGTGGTAGAGTGCTTGCCTAGCATGCATGAAGACCCGGGTTCGATTCCTCAGTACCACATACGTAGCAAAATGCCAGAAGTGGTGCTGTGGCTCAAGTGGTAGAGCCCTAGCCTTGAGAAAATCCAGGGACAGTGCTCAGGCCCTGAGCCCAAGCCCAGGACTGGCAAAAAAATAAATAAATAAAGATCAAAACACATTCTAAAGTATTGTATAAGAGATTTCCTTTTCAGATATCAGTGCATGGATGAAGCTTGTGACTGGATCTTTCCAGAAATGTGTTTTGCTGGTAAAGTAAAACTCTCTGGTGTAATAAACAGAGCCTCTATTTGGACACCTTGTAATTCCTTCTCTTTTTTTGCCAGTCCTGGGCCCTGAGCACTGTTTCTCAAGGCTAGAACTCTACCACTTGAGCCACAACACCACTTCTGGCTTTTTCTATATATGTGATACCGAGGAATCAAACCCCAATCCTCATGTATGCTAAGCAAGCACTCTACCACTAGCCCAAACTCCCGGCCTGATTCCTTCTTTTTTAATTTCTTTCTTTTTTCTTTGTACTGTTACAAAGGTCCCTGCACTCTTGCTTGGCTTTATTTTCAAAGCTGCTCCTCTACCATGGCAGTTATGTGTCCATTCCTCTAATTTCTTTTATTAATAATTGCTGGCTATTCCTCCAACACTTCTAATCCCAAGGATAAAGTTTCCAATATACCCTTTAGCCACATTCATAAATATATCACTCTCAAACCACGAGCATTTAGCAGCAGTACAAGTCTATGATTAATATAAATACAGACATTTAATATTCTTCTCAGGCCACAAGAAAATCAAAATTGGTTACAATAAATAATTGTGGGGTCAATGTCTTATTCTGATTAAGATATAAGTAAATAAGACATGACTTATGCCTCAGATGCCTTCAAATTGTATTCATCCATGATACACAGAATATGACATGTTTTCCCCAGCGGGATTCTTCTTCTTTAAAAATCATCACAGCACTTTAAAAATCATCACATTATTTAGGAGGCTAAGATCTGAGAATTGTGGTTCGACTCCAGCCTGGGCAAGAAAGTCTCTAACATTATCTCCTATTAACCACTCAAAAAACTGGAAATGGAGGTGTGGCTCAAGTGGAAAAACAATAGCCTTAAGCAAAAAAAAAGCCAATGGCAGTGCCCAGGCCCCTAGTTCAAGCCCCCCAAGACCAGCATAAATATGTTTGAAAATCATCACAGCCAAATTTTCAAATAACTAACTATCCCACAATAAGGAAGAACTTGAATCAGAGCATCTCTTCAAATCCTGTCCTGAGAAATAAGGAAGCTCAGACTCTGGCATTTGCCCAAGTCAATATGTTGTGGTATCTGTACCCAAGACTTTAGCCAGGTTCCTAAGGCCTTTTTCTTCATATAGTTCACATATCCAATGTTCAAAAACTAAAAGCCCATGCGCATACACCATCATGTTTAAACATGAGTGTCTCCACAT
This sequence comes from Megascapheus bottae, assembly GCF_031878675.1. NCBI lineage: Eukaryota > Metazoa > Chordata > Mammalia > Rodentia > Geomyidae > Megascapheus > Megascapheus bottae. The sequence continues at coordinate 68,030,024 of NC_143516.1, forward strand.
GTACTTGGAATATTCCAGCCTCCATTAAAGTGGTAAAAATGATGAAAGAGACAACAATGAGCAAGACACATTGCACTCATAGCCTCTCTGGTGGAGCTGAAATCTTTATACAACTACATAATCATCATCATGGTAACAACAACACTAATAATAATAATAATCTATTTTAAACGTTACTACTGGTGGCTCATGTTTTGTAATGCTAGCCTTAGGAGGCCAAGCTCTGAGGATCATGATTTAGAAGCCAACTCCGGGGGGAGGCCCATGGGACTCTTATCTTCAATTTACTTCTTCCAAATCAGCCGGAAGTGAAGCTACGGTTCAAGTGGTAAAGCACTATCATTGAGCACAAAAAGCTCAGGGACGGCGCCTGGGCTCTGAGTTCAAACTCCAGGACTGGTACAAAAAAAAGGGAGAAAAGGACCAAATAAAAGTAAGTACTGTCCTGCATTTTAAACTTTGCCAGCTGCAGACACAGCCACTTTTGCCCTTATTTAGTGCAAGCTGTTTTAAGACATACGTGAATGAAGTCCTCTCAAATCACTTTCTTTCACACATGATTTTTATGATGCATGCATATCGATATGTCTACTTAGCTCACTAATTCTCATTTCTAGAAAGTGTTCCATTCTATGACTACACCACAATTCGTTCTCTCACTTCTTTTACATTGCTAGCCACTACACTGCTCCTGCTTTCCACTCTTAACAAATGGTGCTGCCCCTGGACCATCTCGCACCTGTCTCCTAGAGCAAATGGACAAAGTTGTCTTTCAGGAATATAATCTACGAATGCAAGCCATTCGAAAAACTCTTCTCCTAAAGAACCACATCAGTTTACACAACCACCTTTCTTGACAGTGTGACCACCATTCCACGCTGTGAACATTTTGTTTGTTAGCAAGCAATGGGAGGAAAAACAAATCCTTGTTGCATTCTAATTTGTATTTCCCTAATTGTCTATAAAATTGAACATCTTGTATATTGTAATTGTCATATTTCTTTTACAAATGCTTGCAGATAATTGATATTACTATTACTGGTCAATCATAGGAAATAGTTATTAATTCTGTTTGTGGATGTGGTCATAGGATTTGAACTCAAGGACTGAACACTGTCCCTGAGTTTTTTGGTTCAGGGCTATTGTTCTACCACTTGAACCACAGATCCACATCTGGTTTTTTGATGGTAAATTGGAGATAAGTGCCTCACAGACTTTCCTGCCCTGGCTGGCTTCAAATCAGGATCCTCAGATCTTAATTTCCTGAGTAGCTAGGATTACAGGCATGAGGCACTAGTACCCACATAATTAATTCTTTTCATTCTATCCTTCCGCTCTACCTTCCTGATACCTTTTGGTAAATAGCATTCTCAATTTTAATAATTTTAATTCTAATTTTCTAGATTAATCTTGTTTTAGGTTTAGTTATTTTAACATTCTCTTTAGAAAGATCTGACCTCCAAACTAAACCACTATTTTTTAGAAAAAAATTTAATTAAAGAATTTACTAACATTGATTTTTATGTCATATTTCAAATGACATATTTAACAAACAAGTATTCAAGAAGCAAATCTCTATATACAATCACTGGCACTTAGTTATTAGAACATAATCAAAATTAGGCTAAGGGATTGTATGTCATAGATACATATTAATCTATGTAATAAAATATTATGTCTATATAAACCACTATTTCACCATGGTCAGGCCTATAAACCTAGCTATTCAGGAGGTTGGGATTTGAAAATTGCAGTTTAGAGCCAGATTGGGCAGATAAATCCAAGAGACTTTTTTTTGCCAGTCCTGGAAGGCTAGCACTCTACCACTTGAGCCACAGTACCCATTCTAACTTTTTCCCAGGGCTTCATGCATGCTAAGCAGGCACCCTAACACTAGGCCATGCTCCTGGCCTCCAAGAAGCTCTAATCTTCAATAAATCAGCAAAAAGCTGGAATTAGAGGTATGGTTCAAATGACAGAATGCCATCCATGAGCAAAAAAAATCCAAGTTAGAACACCAGCATGCACAAAAACAAGTCCCCCAACTTTTCCTAAAGAGTCTTAAGATTATAATGTTTTCTGCCATATACATATAAGGCAGGGAGCATTCTGGAATTATTTCACATCTTACTTTCTGCAGCTAGAGTCTCGTTAATGTGCAGATTTTTGTCTAGCTGTTATAGTCATCTTGTTTCCTATTTGCCCAGCCTCATATCAATATTCATTCTCTTCCTTGTCCAGAGTTTATAATAAATTTTGTTAAGGCAAATGGAAATAACTTCATTCTTTTCCAGGAATGTTTTGACACTTCTTAGATCTTGATTTTCCAGTAGGGATTTTTTGAATCAAAACTTAATGAAACATCTTGAATTTTTAAAATTGCAATTGTATTGCCTCTAAACATCAGTCTTCGGTGAAATTGTATATTTATGATGTCCTTATAGCCATAATTATTTGTGAAGTTTCCTACATATTCCTTCCTGATTATCAATAAGAATAGCTACATAAAACAACAGCATATCTTTAGATGTATTTATTGAAGATTATTTATAAAAATAATCTCTTTAAATTGAACCCTTACCTGCATATAAAAATTCAACTGCTATCATAGTGGTAGATGCCTGTTGTTCCAGCTACTCAGGAGGCCAAAATTGGAAGGTTCTTGCTTCAAGGCCAACCTAGACAAAAGTTAGCAAGATACAATCTATGTCAACAAACCTGGTATAATAGCACAAGTCTATAATTCTAGCTATAAGGGAGTAATAAATAGGAGGTTTGGGGTCTGAGTTAAGTAGTATATCTGGCGATTATAATGTAATCCTTCTATTCATTACAATAAAAAAAGAAATTTCAAAAAATCTACAAGTCAAAATATAAGGAGAAATTTTATTGTTGCTATTGTTCTAGTCCTAGGATTTGAACTCAGGTCCTGGGTGCTAAACCTCAGCTTTTTGAAAAATGTAATTTTATTGCTATCAAGTCACTGTACAGAGGGTTTACCATTTCATAAATCTAGTCATGAGAACATTTATTGCTCTACCACTTGAGCCACAGCTCCACTTTCAGCTCTTTGGTGTTTAATTGGAAATAAGAGTATCACAGACTTTCCTGGCTAGGCTGACTTTAAACAATAATCCTCAAATCTCAGCCTCAAGTAGCTAGGATTATAGGTGTGAGCCACTGTCACTTCACTGATGTAAGGAACTCTAAAAATTGCTATAGCTCCAAAACGTAATGGACAAATACTTATAAACAAACGAATTATACGGTAACAAATTTCTGTTGTTTTAAGTAATTACACATGCGATTATTAGTTACAGTAGCAACGGGAATCTCATACACATAGGTGAACACTGAGGTTCCTATTTTGATTTTCTAAAACTAGTCTAGCAAAATGCAACTTATTGCAAATAAAAATTTTATCTATTTTCCAAAAAAGAAAATAAGTTAAAAACAATGTAGTTACTAAAATATATGTTGTATTGATCTAATTTCTTTTATGTCAACAAATAGCTAATCTCTGTGTGACATCTGTATGAGAAGTTGGTAGTGCAAAGATCTAAGACTTACAGGGGTTCTTACCTGAAAATACAATGAATACAATGAAATTGGGAACAAAAGTTTGCTATGGAAAAGATGAAGAGACTAATGTGAAATTGGGCTCAACTTTGGCCCAGTCATGTATAGCCCAGCTATAGTATAGCTGTTGTTCATTGCTAGAGCTCAGAAAACTAATTGCATCTATGTAGAGGGAGATGGGTTTATAAACAAAAAATGAAAATAAAATACATTGCCTTAGCCAAGCACTGGTGGCTCACGCCTGTAATATTAGCTACTCGGGTGGCTGAGATCTGAGGACCACCATTCAAAACTAACCTAAGATAAATCCATGAGGCATTTATTTTCAGGTAACCAAGAAAATGCTAGAACTAAAGGTATGGCTCAAGTTATTAAGGCAAGATGTGAATGAAATAAAAATCAAGCTAGAGTGTTATGCTTTGATTTCAAACCACTGTACTGGTTAATAAAAATCTCTCTCTCTTTCTCTCTCTCTCTCTCTCTCTCTCTCTCTCTCTCTCTCTCTCTCTCACACACACACACACACAAGCACATAAGCACACATGCACACATACATATCTAAAATAAATCAGTAATATAATAAACCAAAATGAAATATATAAAATATAAACAGGTAATATATAAACATAAATATATAAAACACTTAAAATAATATATAAAAATATAATAAGTATAAAATTAAATAAAATGGATAAAAATATATAATTATAATAATAATGAATTATATATATCACAAAAAAGAGGTAAGCCCCTAAAATTAGTTGGCACTTGGCTTTACTGGTGCAGAGATTAGAAGGAAGAAGGAGGAAGTTGTCCTGGAAGCCGCTGAGCTGGAGAGGCATTTTAGCCCCCAAAGAGGCTAAAAAATACATATAAATAAATGGAGTATGCAAAGATTAGACTCAGACAGGAGCATAGATTTCTGCTCAATCATGCTATATGAGTAGATTTTTACTTTCTTTGCCTTATAAAGGTAAAAGGAAACTTTTGAATAGCTATTAAACTATTGATCTTCAGAATCCAATTTATATTTTTATTTAGACCCTTTCACATCATAAGAGTCATACCTATGAGAGTGGGACCAGGAGCTGAAAAGCAGCATATTGTTGTAGGCAGATGTGACACACATGCAGGAGACAACTAAGGTAGGTCAAGTAGCAAGAAGAAAGCAGATTTGAAAAAAAGAAGGGGTATCAATTTGTGAGAAGTAATGCACCCACTACCTGACGAATGTAACTGTAACCCCTCTATATATCACCCCAACAATAAAATAAAATAAAGAGAAACTTTTGCAGAAATTGATCTGCAGAATTTAGAAAGAACTGGATTGATAGCTGAGAAAAAAAAGCCCTCCACTTGGACATTTGAATACTAGACTGGGTCAAAATTGAGACAGGAAATACAGAAGAAGAAACCGCTTCAACTTTGGTGGAGTATAAGATGAACTCTAAGAACTCATACACTGAACAGCTTGAAAGATGTCTTGGATAGAAGGGGACAGAAAGAACAAGTCCAAAAGTAAAGAATGAATGTGTGTGGGGGGGGAGAGGCAGGGGAAGGAAGGGAGGGAGGGAGGAGGGGGGGAGGGACTGCCTTAACTGAGCCATTGTGACCAAAGAGATCCCTTCCACTAGGAAAGAAATGGATTAGTTCTTGCTAAGAATTTTTTCTAACACCCTTCCCCCCATTATTGTTCAAGCATTTGTATTTCTTTTTACTTTAGAAAAGTTAAGCTAAGGTTTTGAATAGCTCGCCTCTGTATCTGAATTGCTCAGTGAGTATCCATTCTCTAATGACAAAATAAAATAAAACTAGAATGTTGAATATTCATTTATATTTGTTATACATGCACCTGGTTTATAAATTAATAAGGTGAGAAGTGTTAGGTAAATTGTTGAATGACAATACATTGGTACTCCTGTAAAACTTTATTCTAGAAAGCAATCTAGTTCACAGGACTTGTGATTTCCAGCAGAACATACTATTATTGTTTAATGGCTAATTTAGATATCTCATTTATATTAGAGTCCCAAAGGAAGGAATCTAGTTGCTAGTTGAGTGCAGGAAAAAATATTTGACGACATAAAGCTTAATATAAAAACAATCTCAACCAAAAATTATAGTTGAATAAGAATGTAAGAGTAAGAATCCATTTCAGGAATACCAAACTGTTCGATGTAGCATTCCAAAATAATCAAGAATATATTTAGAATTAAAAACAACTGAATAGCTCACAAATAAAATTCAAATTGCTAAAAATATTAAGCTTATATTTTAAATAACTTCATAAAATATAGCAACTAAGCCATACACCTATGGCTTATGTCTACAATTCTAGCTACTTAGGAGGCTGAGATCTGAGGGTCAGGATTCAGCCAGAGCAGAAAAGTCTGTGACTCTTACCTCCAATTAAGGAGCATAAGTATGCCTCAAATGATAGAGCACCAGCTTCAAGCAAAACAGTCGAGCAAGAGTGCAAGCTTTTAGAATTCAAGCCCCAGTGAATGAGCGTGTATACACACACACACACACACACACACACACACACAGTAGCAAATAGAAACCACATTCTTTGATGACGTTATATATGTAGAAATTTAAAGTTCTATGTACAGAATCTTATGCTTTTTCATGAGCATAAAATAATATGAAAAATCAGCCAATATGTCTTGAACACAGAATTTTCCTTTGTATATAATGGATAGATTAAAGGCATTGCAAAACCAACAAAATAATAGTTCTCAGAATCTGTTCCAATCAAGATGCCTATTCTACAAATAAAATTAGGCTAGATAATTCTTTGGTTCATTTTCAAATAATTTTAGAGATGACTATCACCCTATATCCATCAGTAGTAGCCCATTCCAGTATCCAATCACAGGAACATCTCTTTAAGTCTATTGTTCCAATATTTTTATGAATTATTTGAGAGCAAAATATTTTACTTCAGTGGGAACTATCCTGAAATAAATATTTTTTACAATTTAGTAGTCAAAAATCAAAAGCTTTATCTAACCATTTTTTAAAAACAGCTTACTGTGGACAAATAAAAGTTTCTCATGTTATATGACTTATGGTAGAGCATAATTAGAAAGAAACAATTTATTTGTATTGTTTTTACCCTCAAAGAGATCCTAGAATGAGAATGGACACTGTTCCAGTAATAGGATTGTAGAAAAAAATATATCCCCAGAACTACTGACATCATGTAACCCTCCCTCATCAGGAAGACTGAAATCTAGAGGCAAATGAATATTCCTTCACTCACTGTTTTGACAGTAGGCATTGGCTGTCCGCTGAGCATTTTCCTGCAGTAATAGTTGTAACAGCTCCCCCTGGCCTCCTCACATCGCTTGGGCTTCCTTATAATATGGTAGCTGGGTGGAAAAGGCAAACAGTCAGAGAAAGAGAGCCAGGAAGAAGACAAACCATCTTTGATGACCTCATCTTTATAAGTCACACATCATTACTTCTGTCACATTCTGTTGGTCTACCCATGTGCAAAATTCCAAGTGGAGTCATAGAGTAGGATCATTATCGTGAACGCACGAAGAACTGTCATGTAAGAACGTGTGGGTCACATTGTAAGAACATGCTGGTGTGGCTGCTTTCAGAATACTTTCAGAATATACAATCTGTCACAAGACAGCAAGAATATCACAGATCAAAGGCTATTATTGCTAGGAAACAACAATATTTAATATCAATAGGCTTAGAGTGATAGTATGATAAACATACACAGGAAAGCACACATCTTTTAACTATTATTGATACAATATCCACAACAGAAAATAGACAATTTTGCAGTTTTACATAGACAGTGAGTGAATATAAAATTAGAAACACAAATAATTCCAATTTGAAGAGAGCATTCCAACAAGCCGTTGTATACACAAGCAAATAAACAGCTGCCACTATTCCGTGGAGAAATAAACAGTGAGATCACTGAAGAAACGTCGAAGGAGAGAAGCTTCTGTTACCAATTAGAACACTAAGGACTGCATCTTCAAGTGCTGGTGATGATTATTATAGATTTTTATGCAAATCCCAGGAGCAATTTCGTATTCACATTGAACTGCTGTATTCAGAAGAACCACAAGATTGAAACGGTTCCAATATTTTCTGCTTTCTGAAATTACCAAAATTTATTATGTCATAGAAATTGGATCTGTTTGGCTCAACTTTATTAAGCCAGGAGTACTAAAACCTAATCCACAAAACTTTCAAAAATAAAAAGGAATGAAACAACTCTAATCACCACATAAAATACGTAGTTGATGGTGGGCAAATAGATACATAATACAGTTTGGTCCAATTATTAATGTAAATTGCAACGGACAGCTATTGTTTTATGTGGCTAAAATGCCCCTGATAACTGAAATGTCCTCTCTGAGCCCTTTCCCCACCTCTTTTCCCATCTATATAGTTTTTGAGGTGTGGGAAAGAAGTAAGGTTCTTTGGTTTTGTTTTGTTTTTTTAATTATTCTGACAACTGTTAAAGAGTTATCAGTTTTCTGACCAGAGTTAATCAATATAGAAGTGAATGTGATCTTAGCCTAGATAAGAAAACAAACATTCAGGACTTGGAAACCTTAAATCAAAGTAACCTAGTGGCAGATATAAAGCTGGCAAGGAGTAGCCATGTTTTTCACTACCCTCGTATAATTAAAGAATGAAGCTAAAGTGGATGTGGCCAGAGAGAATCCTGATTTCATTAGTTTGGAATCCTGATTGTTCTTGAGAATTAGTCCTAACCTTGTCCTTGGATTCTCTGGGGGGGGGGGGTCTCAGTGCATTGGAAATAATCTCTGGGCTGTAAAGGAATAGGAAAGTCAATCCACACGGGCCTCAGGTTTTAATTGTCAGTATTTCCTCAGATGAATCCAGGAAAAAAGTCTGGATGCTATTAAGTACTGAGGTTCCCTGTACCTGGAGCTCCTCCCATTAGTAGAGAATCATAGCATAATGAGAAGCACTTGCATAAGACACTTGCACATCCATGTTCATTGCTGCACTCTTTCCAATAGCCAAGTTGTGGAAACAGTGCAGATGCCCTATAATCAATGAGTGGATCCAAAAACTGTGGCACCTATACACAATGGAATTTTGCACAGATGTTAGAAAGAATATTATGTCACTTGCAGAGAAATGGATGGACCTATCAAATCATGTTAGGAGAGGTAAGCCAAACTCAGAGAGACAAACAGCACACGTGTTCTCTCCTATGCAGAAGCTAGATCTCAAATACAGTGGGACATAATAAATTTTACAGATCTCTAGGCATTCACCCAGAGAGACCAAAGGAAAAGAAAATCCTTAGGGGAGGACGACAAAGGTATAATTTCTATGTGCATCTGATCACACAAAATAATATTTGTGGAAATGAACTTAAGAAAATAGAAGTAAGTGATTTTTTCCTTTTTTAAATTTATTGTTATTATGAAGGTGATATACAGATGTATAACAATTTCATGATTAAGGTTATGAGTACATTTCCTTTCATACAGTGTCTTCTTTTTTTTCTTTTTCGTTTTTCTTTCTCTTTTTCACTGTTTATGTTTTCTTTTCATCAGTATCCAGCGAGTAAGTTGTGGGTGATGGGAGGGGAAAACTGAGACAAAGAGAGGGAAGGGATGGCATTTGTCCAGAAAGAAATATACTCTTCACCTGACTTACATAACTGCAACACCTTGTTTTTAGCATTTTCAGAAACAAAAAAAAAGTAATTGTAACTCTGAGGTGAGGTGTGAGGGACTTGGCCAGGTACTGAGTCTGAGTTTCAGGCAGAAGGAAGATGAGAACATGAGAGACATGTCAGCTGGTCCCAACAGAAGACATGGTCACTGCTACTTCTTATCCCCATTCTAAAGAAAGCTGGCATTTCTAATTTTCTTGTTTTCTACCTTGAGGAGTTGAGACTCCAACTTCATGCCACCAACATATAGGGAAGATATTCAAAAATTTTTATTGACTGCGACTTGAACATATTTAGTACTTCAAATACACCTGGGTTAATCGGCCTGTCCTTAAGCTTAGCCTGAGTTTCTGAATCTGAGTTGGGCATATATGGCTGGAGTTTGTCCCTTTATTTCTAAAGTTTGTGAAAACATCACAGTATCTTACTCTTCTCAGTCTCTCTTTCTCTCTGTCTCTGTATGTCTGACATTGTGTCTTTCTCTCTGTCTTTCTCTTTCTCTCTGTTTCTGTCCCTGTCTGCCCCCCACCCCTGCCTGGTTACTGGACTTTGGACTCATGGCCTTGTATTTTCTAGGCCTTCACTCTTTCCTTGAGTCATGCATTCAACACCTCTCCTTTTTTTTAAAGTTACTTCTCAAATTAGGTCTTACTAATTTTTGTCTGCTGGTCTCAAACTTCAATTTTTACTGATCTCTAATCTCCAAGTAACTAGGATTATAAGGATATGCCTGTAAAATAAGCCTTTTAAATTCAAGAGTAGGTAATACTGTCAAGTAAATGTGAAGGGGGTAGTTTAAACATAGAGCCAAAATATAGCAACAATATTTCCCGGAAACTTATCTTTCATAAATCCTTCTCTTCTAATAATTCTCCCCCTAAGGGGGTTATTACATACCCCTTGATATTCTCTCTGATATAAGAAAACATGTAAATAGAATGTCCATCACAGTGTTTAACACACACACACACACACACACACACACACACACACACACACACACACACCAGCTATCACTGGTGCTTCTCATTAAACCTGTCTCTAGGCTTGTGCTATTCTCACAGTTCCAAGTTTCTATTTCCAGGTTCTCGCTGGAACCCTGCGATCCCTAAAACTAAAACATGTTCATCATCTTTCTCCAGAAGACAGCTGGATTGACTTGCCTATTTTTTTCATATATTTTTATTGTAATTAATAGAAGGGTTACATGATATTTGCCAGATAGAGGGTACATTAATTCACATATATTGATACCCTTTCCTTGCCTATTTTATATGAACCCACCCTAAGTAGCACCAGAGAGGCTTGGTGTTGGCCTCACCTATGTAGCTTTTGCTCTTTCTTCTCCTTCCATGGATCACTGTACTGTGATGTGCTCATTTGGGTTTTGCCATGTGTTTTATGTCCTGCAATCAGAATTGCATCTCTTTTGGCTTCCGGGTTACTACTGTCCTACCCATCTTTTTATGTAGACTGGAAGCACTAGACCATGCTTCTGGCCTTCAGTAGGTACAATGATTATAAATAGATCACCTGCTCCAAATATTCCCTTTATCCTAATCTTATTGTTTCTAGAGTTACTATGATATGGGAATTTTAATATGTAACTCTCAACTCTTCCACTGTGGTCACCCTTCCTCCTTCCTCATCATGCATCTCTCGCATTGATCTCCATGTAATCAGTCAGATCCCATACATAGTTGGAAGAGAAGTTCAAAATTTAAATTAACATTGTGTCCTCCTCATGTGGGATCTCATACAACTTAATGGACCTGTGCCTGTGAAACTGGTCCGAACATCACACTTTATCCAAAGAGTTTTTACGACATGTTTCTTCTTCTGGAAGTACTCTCCAACTAGTTTTACTTTTTCAAACACCATCTGTCTGATTATTGTATTTTTTTTGTTTCAATGATTCTATCACGGTATACCCTAGTTCATTCAAGACAAACGTATCCCCAGCCTATCATTCTGTTTGCCTAACCTGTCACTGTTGTCATATATTTACCCTGTTCTGTTACAACTGGCTGTGCCTCACTTCTCTACCTCAGGTCACCCCTTCACTCCTAAGTCACTCCACCAGTACAAATAAACCTGTCATTCCAAACCAAGTAAAATTCACCCCAACCATCACTCATCCTTCTTTACCCCCAAGTGAAAGGGTTCATCCTTTCTCTGAGGGTTCATAGCTTTTGTTATCTCCCATGCAGGAAAAGTAATTTTCTTTCCCCTGTGGGAGATGGCTTATCTCCCTAAATGAAAGATTGGATTCTACCTTTACCTCTCCAATATCTATGGTATATCATCTATTTCTGCCATGCATCAATTATCTAAAGAGATTTGAGTCTACTTTTTAAAATATTCTGTGTAGAGAAGACCTTTAAAACTCCATTTATATGACAACTGTTTTCCAGGAAAGATCTACAGATGGACTTCTGTTCATTCTTTTCTTCAGGGTGAGAACAAAGTCCCACAGATAGCATAGCTATCTGTGGCAGGGGAAGGCAATTTAAAAAAGTGATTTGGAAATAGTCCCATTTCTTCCCAAACTGGAAGCTACCCAGGCAGCTTGATTTGTTGGGAGGCCATTCCCCAAGCAACAGACATATAAATCTGCCTGTAAACACAACACATTCCAAAGTTGAATGGGTTGATGGTACAATCATATACCAATGAATTTATAGTTTCTGCTTTCACCCACTAGTGATAACATCTGAAAGTAGACTGGAGAAAATGAGTGTGGGAATAGGGAAATGAATGGACTGTTGAGAGTCCAATGCTTTCTTATTTCTTAGACTATATGATGGTGTCTGAACTATACATTTAGCAACGTAAGGACTTTGGTTCATTCATTTAGTCATCACATATTAGTTCTGATTGCCAATGTAAAATTTAAAGACTAATCAAATCTCTGAATTCTGCATGTCAGTAGAAAGGAAAGTTAGATACTACCAGAGAAGCATGCCCTTGTCTATGAAAGGGGAGATGGATGGGTAGCTAGCTATGAGATCACACAGTAATTAAGCAGAAATAGTAAGAACAAAGGTCCTACAGCAAGACCTTCTCAGGTGTGGAATCAGGCCTTGCTCTTTCCCCAGAGGAGCAGTCAAAGCTGCTAGGAGAAATTGTAGGGCAGAGCCAGAACATCTATGTGGGAGACAACAGAGCCAGAGGGATGTTATATTCACCATCGCTGGGGATCCAGGTATTAGTAATTAGCACTTCCCTAGGAAGCATCTACAATTACAAAAACATGTCTACTCTCCCACACTGTACTTCAGTTATTTTCACTTACAAGAAAAAGCCGATGTGCGCCTCCTAGGAATTGTCAGATCCCCACAGACTATCTTGGGACTACAGAAACAAAGAAGAGATACCGAGTGCCTTTGAAATCAGAGCAAGATTCTAATAGATAAATAGTTGGCTGCTAAATGCCATTAAGCACAATACCTAGTTGCCCAGGAGGCTGAGATCTGTGGACTGCAGTTCAAAGTCAGGCAGGACAAGAAAGTGTGAAATTTTTACTCCAATTAGCCAGCAAAAATAAGGAAGTGGAGGTGTAACACAAGTGTTACAGTACCAACTTTAAGCTCCAATACCAGTACAAAAGAAGAACAATGTGATTTCTATTTGTTCTGCATGTCATTCTGGGTGAGAGAGTAGGACAAGAAGGCATAATTGGTCAGGACAATTTGAATTAAGTTCCTCAATGAAGAATCTATATTTCTAGTCATAAAAAAAAATTTATGCCGGGGCACATGGCTCATGCCTGTAATCCTAGCAATTCAGGAGGCCAAGATATGAGGATCAAGGTTCAAAGCCACCTCAGGCACAAAAGGATCTGAGACTCTTATCTCCCATTAACCTCTAGAAAACTGGAAATGGGGCTTGGCTTAAGGATAGGGTGGTAACCCTGAGCTGAAGAGCTCAGGGACAGTGCCCAAGCTGAGTTCAAGCCCCATGACCCACACAAAAAAGGGAAAGTTTATAAAGGAAAAGTCAAGTTCTTGATCAAGGTAGCAATGGTGTCAATGCAATCTCACTCATAACACTGTTTTCTTGATGCATTTCAAGTAAAACCATAAGAAGACATACCAAGAAATAAAAGAGAGGTGGGAGGAAAGGAGGGAGGGAGTGAAGAAGGAAGGAAAGAAGGGAAGGAAGGAAAGAAGGAAGGAAGAAGGAAGGGAGAAGAGAATAGAAAACTGAGGAGAGGGCAAGAGGAAAGGAAGAGGCCAACAAGCTAATTAGATCCATTTCCCCAACCCAGGCCCTAAGTACTAAAGATCTCACAGTGAACATCTTCATTTCCAGCAAATAAATGGCAAAGCCATAGACAGAAGGAAAATCAAATGACCTTAGAGTCCTGTGCTTTCCAAGCCATTACCACACTTTAATTTTGTCTTGCTAAAATAATAAATTATTTCCAAAAGTATAATTCAGCTTAAGAAAACAATATAGGATTAATATGAACACAACTGAAATTAATGGTCTTGAGCCCCATCCTAACCACCATTCTTTTAGGCCTGAGCAGCAGTTGGACAACTTTAATTCCCTAAAAAAAATCACATAAAATATTGTATTACAGGCTGAGTGTTTGGCCTGGTGGTAGAATATTTACCTCACATGCATGAAGTCCTGGTTCGATTCCTCAGTAACACATACACAGAAAAAGCTAGAAGTGGTGCTGTGGCTCAAGTGGGAGAGTGCCAGCCTTGAGAAAGCCCACGGACATTGCCCTAGGACTGGCAAAAAATATATATAGTATTAGTTGTACATCTTTTATTCCAAGCACAGTATTATTGCATCAGCACAGTTAGACCTATAGTTGAAGCTACAGAATTAAAAAACTCTCATAACAGGGTCATGAGATACAGGCTATTTGAATGAAAGTTCTATGTTCCTGGTCACATTCTTAGAGTATCTGTCTTGAGTGTATGAATTGTTTATATCTCAGAATCAATAAAAGTCATTGGAGAAATGAAACAAAAGGTAGATAGAAACGAACGAAAGGAAGTATGAACTGGTTGTTGGTGGCTCATGCCTGGAATCCTAGCTACTCAGGAGGCTGAGATTCAAAGCCAACCCAGGCAGAAAAGTCCATGAGACTCTGATCTCCAGTTAACCCACAAAAAGCTAGGAATGGAGATGTCTCAGGTTGTAGAGTACCAACTTTGAGTGAAAAAGCCAAAAAATATTTCAAGTCCTATGTTCAAGTTCCAGTAATGGCACACACACAAAAGAAAGAGAAAATATTTTGTGAAAAACTTCTGTGTCGTAACAAATATAACTACATAGATGAAACACAGTTATGCACCCCCAGAAATCCATATTTCTTGTTCATAAGACTATTTTTTGCACAGTTGACAAGTTGGCATAATGTGTAAAAGATTAGCATTTTCCAATGATGTTCCTGATTATGCATTTATATCTCAATGAAAACACAAAGAAAAATCCAATTAAATAAATAAAATTGGTATAGAAAAATCAAACATATGTGAGGGCATTAAAAAAAACCACTTGAATGAATATGCATATAAATTCCCAACGTCTTCATCCCAGACATTGTGGGCTGTAATAAGAACTGGTTTTCCCCCAATAACTATTGATTTGTTTAAAACTACAAACTAATCACCTGATGAATATTTAAAGAAAATGAATTTGGACACCAGGAAAGAACACAATCTAGTAATTTTCCATTGGATAGTTTTTTTCCAATGCCTTATTTGCATTCAGATAACTCAGTGTGTTTTAGATTTTAAATTTCAGACTTGGCATGCCCGCTCCTCAATGAGAAACATATTCTTTAGGGAGGAAAAAGCTTTGTCAGTGGAGTAAACAAAAAGTATAACAACAATGAACAATTATGCCCTCCTTCAGATACAGCCTGTGCCAAATTTTAGACATTTCTGTAGCGCAGTTTGGCATATACAATAAACAAACCTAGTAATGAAAATTATTGGTGCCAAGAGTTGGTAGAGCTTGATGCCAAGAAGTCCAGACTGGATAAACGACAGTCATCAAATGGTATTCCATTTGTAGAAAATAGTAGCTATCAGCAGAGAACATCTTAGAGGAACGAAATTTGGGAATGTAAATCAATAGACAAAGGGAGCCGTGCTAACAATGATTAGGTGAGCTTTAAAGAGACACCATCAGTTAATTGTTAATTTTGCTTTCGGCTATGTCCTTGTATTTGATCCCTAATACAACTCACTTTTATGTATTTTCATAACATTAAAGACAAAGAAGAGTCTGCTTTGACTACTAACCTCAGGAGTATCAAATACAGCATTAAAACTATGGGAGATGGAAAGTCTTAGAAAAAGGTCATCAACTGCTGATATAATCTTGTTATAAAAATAACATTGCTTGGGCATTGTGACCTTGGTCAAATTATATAAAAGAAATTCAGCAATGGAGAATTTTTAATGTATTCAAAAAGATAGTCTTCTTAAATCTTTCATGAAGCTAATAAAATATGTAACAAGGAATTAAAAAAAGTAAGTAATAGGCAGATGTCCTTGTCTTACTTCCTGGAAGATTCAGGAAGCCATAGGCCACAGGGGATGATTTCAGGCACCAAAATTTAGCTCTCATCTCAAAGTCATAAGATAATTCTCTCATTTTTCCATGAAAACACATTGAGAAGAATTCTTTCTTCGACAAATCAAAAAGCATGTAGATGCACCATCATGTTGCAAGGAAGATACAAAATCAAACTACTTATAATCAGCCTAAGCTCCTTTTAGTTCATGGGACCTTGAGATGCCTTTTGTGGGGACCATTTGGGAGTTTTTAATCCACGGGAGAGTGTAAGCCCTATTTCTGAGCAGTAAAGATAATTTAGTGCCTAAAAAGAAATTGTACCAAATATTGCAATAGCATTGCTAGGGGCCAGGAGTGGAAGGGATTGCTTAGGAAATTTCCAAAGCTTTGAATATTTCAGCTGCAAACAAACACAATCTTATTTTCAATCACAGAGAAAGAGGAAGACGGAGACAGAGAGAGAAAGAGGGAGAACACCTGCGTGTGCACCCCTCAGCAAGTGACAAGGCAGAAGAATGAAAAACTCAGAAAACACAATTAACACTGCACTCAGTACTAGAGTCTGGCAGTGTAGCCAGCCAGGAGCTGTGCCTGTGGCAAAGCCTGTTAGGCACCAGGAGAGTTGTCTACTCTTCTAGGCTTTCCTTCATGGTGCCATCTTGAAGTATCCCGGATCTGAGACTTTAGGTCCCTGTTCTGTTCTGTCTCCAGGGTAGAACCACAGCAAGAATCAGGCATCTCTCAACCAAGCCTGGGCCTGGAGGGTGGTCTAGATACCAAGGCAAGGCAAATCAGAACATCAGAGGCCCTGCTCACAAAGGAGAATAGAAATCAACTTCCCAGCTGAGCCTTCTGCTAGAACGTAACTCCCAGAGCTCCAGGCCAGGGGAAGAATGCTGGCGAGTACTTCATGCCAAGCTTCCCAGGAGGTGGCACTTTGCAATAACCTTCCACAGCAATGGCCAGACACTGCCTTCTCCACCAGACGGATCCCGAGAACAGAATGACAGCCAGGAGACAGGACCACCAGCTCTGCCCGCAGGTTGCTGGGCGAACCATGCATAGAAACCAAATGAAGCCAAACAGTATTGAGGCCCAAATTTGGCACAGACTCCTGGTTGACATCCTTGGAGGGATACTATCTTGATTGTGTGTGTGTGTGTGTGTGTGTGTGTGTGTGTGTGTGTGTGTGTGTGTAGGTCCTAGGGCTTGAACTCAAGGCCTGAGCACTGACCCTGAACTGTTTCTCTCAAAGCTAGTGCTCTGTCACTTGAACCACAGTTCTATTTCTTTCGTTTTGTTGTTGTTGTGTTGTGGTTTTGCTGGCTAATTGGAAACAACAGTCTCACAGACTGTCCAGACCAGGTGGCTTCAAATTTCAATCCTCAGATGTCAGCCTCATCAGTAGCTAGGGTTAGAGTCATGAACCACCAATGCCCTCATCGTTTGGTTTATTTCCCTTCCCCTTTTTCCTTTTCCTTTTATTTTTCTATAGGGTCTTTTAAAACATATTGATGCATTTAAATATTTCCACATATATTTTTCGTTTATTTTTATGCTATTTCCTCTTTTCTTGGCTTTTCTGTCTCCCTTATCTTGTTTCTCCATTTTATATTTAATTTTGTGACCTGATTTTTCCAACCCTGAATTTTTATGGTGTTGTTGCTTGTTGTGTTTTGTTTTGTTTTAGACAGGTTTTCATAGAGCCCAGCTAACTGGGAACTAAAGTCTTCCTTTTTGGCCCCTTAAATACTGAGATTGTCTAAATGAACCAGCACATCTGGCATTTAATATATTATTTTAAATTTTTTTATCATCATTCATCTCACTCTACCCAATCTTTAAATTTTTCATTCTATCTGTCTTCATTATGTCAATTTTTTCTAATTTCCTCTTCTTTATTGTTTTGCTTGTTTGCATGCTTGCTTATTTTTTTAATTACTTCATCTTCAGTTACATTGGCCCCATCTCTTTCTTTATTCATTCTCTTCCCTTCACCAACTTACTTTCCCCCATAGTTCTTTATTTTTCTAATACTATTTGCTGGCATTATCCATCTAATAAATATGGTTTCATTCTCATTCCATTCACACCCTTGCTAGCCAAAATCTACTCACTCCACATAGTACTGCCTTTATTCCTTTATTGCAAAAATGGAGGTAATGATTTTTAAATCAGTTATCATTGTATTTCCATAGTGAGAATGTTTATCACATATGGTAGTTTCTGCAGCTAATTTTCTTCTCTGTGTACTGAAAATCAGGTGCAATGCTTGAGTGCATTAGGAAATAGTATAACTACTGACCTACAGCTCTCATTTCTTAGTGTCATTTAGTCTTTATTATGCTGAATATTTGTAAACTTTTCAGAATACTTTCCCTATTATTAACAAAGTTATTGAAAACATGGGATCTACGTTAATTTTACATATATTTAGAGGGAAACAATAAAGTATGAATAGAATATTTCTTAAACAATTTTGAATACTTTGGTTCTACTTTTCTTTTTGTCACTCATAAGGCTCGAGCGCAAGGCCCGGGCATTGTTCCTGAGCTGGTCTGCTCAAAGCTAGCATTCAACTAGCATTCACTTCTGGTCTTCTGGTTGTTAATTGGACATAAAAGTCTTATGGACTTTCCTGCCAGGGCTTCTTTAAACCTTAATCCTCAGATCTCAACCTCCAGATTAGACAGAACTACAAGACGAGTTCAGGATATTGTTCTACATTTTTCATTAAAACTTTTTATTAAAACTGAATTTTGGGGGCCGGGAGTTTGGCCTAGTGGTTAAAGTGCTTGCCTAGCATACACGAAGACCCGGGTTCGATTCCTTGGTACCACATACATAGAAAAAAGCCAGAAGTGGTGCTGAGGCTCAAGTGGTAGAGCTCTAGCCTTGAGAAAGTCCAGGGACAGTGCTCAGGCCCTGACTTCAAGCCCAGGACTGGCAAAAAAAAAAACTTGAGTTTTTACATCATATATCATGTTCTACAAACAAGCATTCAAGAAAAAAAAATCTTTATATGAAATCTCTGGCACATAAATTTAAGAACATAATTAAAAGTAAGCTAATTCTCTGCATGTCATAGATACATATGGACCTACATAATTTAATATATCAATATATGTCTATAGAATACATATTCTATCCCAGACCTATACGTCTACATAGATCTATTTATATCTCCAAGTTCATATGAATCAATGACCTTGAATACCCAAGTATTGAGTCCTCACTCTTGTATTGTTTGGATCTAATATTCACATATCAAGGAGACCATGCGCCTTTTGTTCTTTTGGCTTATCTCACTCACCATGATTTGCTCTAGCTCCATCCACTTCCCAGTGAATACCATTATTTTATCCTGACTCCATTGTATATATGTACCAGTTTTTGTATCCGTTCATCTGTAATGGGGCATCTGAGTTGTTTCCAGCTTGGCTATTGTGAACAGTGCAACAATGACATTTTGTTTTACTTTTAAAGCTTTTTTTTACAATAATCAAATGAAATGCCAATTACTTTAATAAATGATTTTTAATCTTTTGAAACTCTCTGATAACGTAAGGTAAATTTTGTGTCTGTATTTTAAAATGCATTGTTCCTCTGTTTAGGATATCTCCTTGAAAGTTAGACATTACAAATCCTGGGATGTATTTTTTTTCTTCTTTTTAAGTAAGTCAAAAACCAAAAGGGATGTTTAATTCTGTTCCAAATTCACAACTTAAGCCAATTTGTAAAAGTGGAAGAAAATAATACCAAGTTCCCTTTGGTCTCTCAATAGTCTGAAAGGATGAGTTCAGAATGGTCAAGCAAAATTATTTTGTAAATGTGACATGCTGAGGAGCGTGGTCAGTTCACAGCTTTCATGTCTTACCACTTCGTCCTTTATGGGCTGTAAAAAGGAACCATTGTAAGGCAAAATCGGTTTGCAGAACCTCCATGGGCAGATATATGATTCCAAGGCTGGCTCTCACCAGCTCAGCCTGGTCAGTCCCAACTATCAAACAGCACTGAAATGTGTTCCTTCCTCTCAGTGCACCAGGGCCTGGTAAGTTGCTGATGTCTCCGTTATTTTGGAGAACAAGTGATTCCTGTAAAAGACAAGTAGCAGTCCCAGCATAAACCCAAAGAAGCAAAAAAAAAATAATGAAATGATGGTTCTTTAGCCCAAAGAGACATTTTGGGGAATGTAAGTTATTTATATCAAAATAATTTTTAATGTATAATTCTTTTTTCTGCTTTTGTGACTCCACACAGAAAACTTGATACTTTTGTCCCTTAGCACAGGACAAGCAATGGAGCTTGTTTATTAGTAGATTAGAATGGCTTCTTCTGTCTAAAATGTTTCCAGCATGTGAGCTTTTCTGAGGATCCCTCTGAGGCATTATATCTCAAATGTATGGTCACACACAATTATAAGCTTTGACTTCATCCCAGAAGCTTTCAGAACTGGAACTATAAGTACAGCTGTTTTCACTTCACTCATTGTGATCATCATCAAAAATTCTTTAGGAGGAATAATCAGGTCTCTTTAAGTTATTTCAGAAATAGGGCACAGTAGTGTGTAACTGGAAGCAATTAAGACATCAAAGCCTCTAAGTGGTGATTCATATCACTTTGCCAATTTATTGTCGTTTATTTATTTTCATCATTTATGATAACTTCCTTTGTTTCATTTAGCACCACCAAATAAAACAATAACATGTTTACAGAGTGCTGAGGAAAATCACTCTCTACAGCTAAGCACAGACATGAAGAAATCAGGGAGGCTAATTTTTATATAGATTGCATGCAATATTCAATAGGAAGGTTCCAAAGTAGACTCTTCAAATTATTGAATGGCTGATGTTTGTATATGACACATCCCCTCCTAAAACTTTGAATGGCTTTCTCCTGTATTCTATTTTTTAAAGGTCATAAGAAAGATTATTAGAAAGGAAATACGCCAGATTAAGGCAGCACACAACGTAGATGTACTACAGCTCATCCCAGCCACCATGGCTGCTTTCTCCCTAGTGTTGTCAGGTTTTTTGGGGGGAGGGGTCTGGTTTGTTTTTGGTACCAGTCTAGGAAGTTGAACTCAGGGCTTGGGCACTATCCCTGAGCTTTTGTACTCAACCACTTGGAGGTGTGGCTCTACCACTTGAGCCACACCTCCATTTCTGGATTTCTCATGGACTTTTCTGCCAGAGCTGGCTTCAAACCACAATCCTCAGATCTCAGCCTCTAGAGTAGCTAGGACAGCTATGGGCCATCAGCCCACCGGTTTTCAAACATCAAATATGGCCTCATAGCCCCACTGTTCCTGAAAATAATCAAGAATCAGTGCTACTGTCACTGAAAAGAATCAAAAATCAGTGCTACTGAAATACCTACAGATGAATAAAACCTGTGTTAATGTCGCCATGTTTCTCCAAAGTCATTCCTGTGAAGTCAGACATTATATAAATCATGACTGACTTGATGATCACTTATAGCTAATAGGAAAGGCTTATATATTAAGTTCTAATGGTTAACAAATGAGAAAAGAAAGGCAAGCGTTTAAGCAGGTACTGGAAAATGCTTTAACTAGATGTTAGGACAGCTACTTCTGGTCTCTTCCCTCGGTTTCCATTAATTAAATGCATATCACGGGAAGACAGATGTAAGCATACCTGGCTTATTTTTGTCATACCCCATTGTTTTCTACTTAGAGCCCATCTAAAGGGATCCTTTCCAAATCATTCTATTCCAAGTCTATTCTGTGGGCCTGATAGACATGATCCTCACATAATCCATCAAATTCTCCTAAAAAAATCATTTAATATTTCTGTTCAAAGTCATCTATTATTTCCATTCTCTCCTTGCTCTAAGATGAAGGTTAGTTAAGTGTCAGAATCCTCTAGAGTGGTTGTGCAATTACTATTGGTCTCCATGAATATTCATAAAATTATATATATTTTTTCTCTGATTATACTTCTTTCAGTTCATTCCAGGAAACCATTGGAACTCTGCAAAGTAAGGAGAATTATTTTGGTAGAATTTTACTTAAACCTCTCTCTCAGAGATACATATAATGTATAAATCCTTCTTAAGCTCTTTTTGTCAAGAAACTTCTTTTTTTGTGTGCCAGTCCCAGAGCTTGAACCCAAGGCCTGGGCTCTGTCTCTGAGCTCTTCTGGTGTTTACACGGATGTAAGATTCTCATAGACTTTCCTGCCCACTCGAACCTTGAACCAAGGTCATCACATCTCAGCTTCCAGAGTAACAAGCTGTGAACCACTGACACTTAACTGTCATTTTATTTTACCTTATTTTTGTTTCTGTCATGTGGCTTCCTGGGTAACAATATACTGAAAAATGTTTTTTGCTTGGCCAAGCATTAATCAGGCTTATAAACTAGATTCATTATGTAAGATAGATTCATCTTTGTACTTCCTGATAAAAATCTAGTTTTATTGCCAGGCATCTGTGGGTACTACCTATAATTCCAGCTACTCAGAACACTGAGGTTTGAGAATCACGTTCAAAGCCAGCCAGGACAGTCCATGAGACCCTTATCTCCAATTAACCACCAGAAGCTAGAAGAGAGGCTGTGGCTCAAGTGGTAAGACACTGCCTTTGATACAATGCCCAGGCCCAGAATTCAAATCACAGGCCTGGACAAAAAAAAATCTAGGGTTCAAAACAATACTACCAAGACAGCTTAGTAAGAATTCCCAATGTTTGGTGCCTAATCTTCCTTCCTGCCTTTGATTACCTGATCATCCTGGCCTGACTTGAGAAGAAATTCTGTCCAATTAGTTCACTCAGAATTCCTCCCAGACTTCATCTCTTCTCTTAGCAGTTTTCCCTCAATATCCTGTCACTTGTCTATAATTCCCATTTAACCTAACTGTACTACATATGGATTCTACTTATACACTGTAACTCTCTTCCTCTAATGTCACAATCCAGAATAAACTCTATCACCATCATTTTAACTGCTGGTCTGGCTCTGGTTTCCTTCAAGAGAACTGAGGAATATATTTAGAATATACTAATACCTGGCTACATGTACAAACAACACTTCATAGCCTAAAAGTCTATTCCACAAAGAACACTGGCCAGTTTTAAAATCTTCTCAAACTCCGAATTCATATGGAGGTATATACATGTCATGCATCCTTTTCCCTAAGGATGGCCAGTTTAGATCTTTCAGTGGTGAGTCACTAAAAGAAAAACAAAGTAGTAAAGTAAATCAACTACTAATTTTTGTATTCTCCAATTAAGATGTGAAGATAATGCCTTTTTCATTCTCCTTTAATATAGCTGTTACTTTTGATTCACAAGCAGAGTGTACATTATGTCTAGTGGCTTGAAGCATTCAAATTATCTGAAAAAGAAACCGTAAAAGGCAAACACTGGTGTAATCAACACCTGTAATCCTACTTATTCAGAAGGCTGAAATCTTAGGATTGTGGTTCAAAGCCAGCCAAGGGCAAATAAAAAGTTTATGAGACCTTCATCTCCAACTAACCACCAAAATAGCCAGAAGTGGAGCTTGTGGATCAAGTGGTAGAGTGCTAGCCTTGAGCAAAAGAAGCTCACTGACAGTGCTCAAGCCCTGATTTCAAGTCTCAACACTGATACACATACACACACACACACACACACACACACACACACACACACACACACACACACAAAGCCCTAGTAAGATATTTACCTGTGAAGGCATGTATAATCATCACAGAGCCTAGTATTTATGAAGATAACAGTAAAATTTCACAAGAATAACTCTGTATATTGTACTGAGAAACCTTTTTCATTCATAGTATGTAATAATGTCCAATCTATTACAATAATAGATATTTTCATTCCTCCTGACCAAAAGAATGTAAGCTCTCTATTACCTCCAGAGAAGCAGAGTCAGATTACAGAGTGGAAACTTGGGTGTTTGTTTCAAAACCACAATACAACTGTATGATAGTAATATAGAACTAACAACAGCCAGTGCCGGGCCCTCAGTAGAGATTCCATTGCTGTTAGGGAAGATACAGGATGCTGTGCCGGCCATATAAGGAAGAACCAGGTGCTCACTGTTATATCAGGACATTCTGGAAGTGTTTGGGGAGGGGGTTAATGTGGTAAACTAATGAGTGGATCTGAACTGAAGAGTTAATTGTTCTTTTTCATATCCTGTTCCATGTTTAAATGAGATCATCTCACCACCAATTGGCACTTCCTTCAACCCTTAGCAGCAAACCACAGCATCCACTTCAAGGTAAACAGGAAATCATATCTAAGGCTCTTGGTCAGCAAAGGAAGCCTCTTTCATGTGAAAAGAAATTCTCCCACAAATACACAAGTTGACCAATTTGAACTAAATGTCGGCTGATGACGTCACTCCCTGTATTTACTTTTTAAGTATGTTGAATTTGCTTCTTGTATAAGTAGAAGGGGAGAGCATAGAGGAACAATTTGTACCCAGACAGAGGACCAAAATACTAAGCCTCTGTTTGTATGTGCTTTGTAATGTGGAAAGTCTTTTCATTTGTATTATCTCATTTAATCCTCTCAAATGTCCCATGAATTTCTGGGAATGTGAGCCTCACTTTTTCCATTTAATAGTTGACATGAAGGGATTTGGTCAAGGTCATGTGGATTCTAAAATGAATATCCAAAACTGATAACCCTCCATCACTCAGGCTCTACTTTCTATACTATCTTGCTTTTCTCTAGAAAAGCAGATTGTTTCAAAGTGCTCAGCATAGAAAAGTTTTATCCCATATAAAAGAATGCTCGAGCTATGCATGGTGGCTCAAATATGTAAACATAGCTGCTTGAGAGGCAGAGATCTGGAAGCTCACTCTTTGAGACTGTCCAGGGACAAAGACACTGTCATGCCCATAAATAAGCTGGTAGTGTGAGCTCTGGGAATCCAGCTGCTTGAGAATTATGCATAAGAGGATTGTGGTCTGAGGCTAGCTCTGGACAAAATCAGGAGACCTTTGCTAAAACCTAACTAGACCAAAAGAGGGCTGAAGACATGGCTTAAGTGATAGGAGACCTGTCTAGCAACCAACCCAAGGCCAAGCTCAAGAACTTCAAAAAATATCAAAAACTGAAAATTAAATAGAAGTTGCAATCCTAGGTTTGCTTTGAAATCTAAATTACAATTGTGAGTAAGACTAAAGGAAAAGGCAAAAAAAGTATAACTGTTTTGTGTCTGTTAAAATAACTAAGACATAAATATAATCATGTAGGGTGATATATTTTCCTGAGAAGATAAATGAGTTTGTAGATGCATTATCTCATTTCCTGTGGCAAAGTTTTCTTTTTCTGGCTCTGAGTGCTGACAGAGACACAGAGCCAGCACATAACTCCTGATAGAATCCTGGCCCAGGAGTCCTGGCTTCATTACAGCTTCCCGTTACCCAGAAACCCTCGGAGAATATGCAAATGTTCCATGGAGGTCCATGAATAAATGATCTGTGTTTGTTAGTGGGCTTCTTCAAAAACACATACACTAATATACTCCATGCATAACCTTAACTGCTTACGAATTCATGTATTGGACCATAAATTCATAAAACAAAGGATGCAGGCATTGCTAGTACTTGTCTCCAGCATGTAGCTTAATTCCTGGCATTCAAGCTTTCCAAGGGCATGAATTCACTATGGATGTGTGTGTAAGATGTCATTTATTATAAAGCAAATCTCCTCCATTTCTAACTGTGTTCCAGGAGGAGATGGATGAGCAGTGTGGTGGGTATGTTAATGTAAAGAAAACAAGGAAGGGAAAATTTATTTGCTTGAGAAAGTAATAAAGATACAGCATTTCAGGAAGCAGAGAAGGAAAACATGAAATCGAAGAACCTGTAAGTAGGAGTTTCAATAGAGAAAGCATCTGGAGACTGAGAAAAGGGGAAGGGTGCAGAGTAAGAACTTCTAGCAGCATCTTTATTTTTTAAGATTTGTTTTATGAGTTGGGCAGTGGTGGCTCATGCCTCTAACTATTCAGAAGGCTGAGATCTGGGGATTGCAATTCAAAAACTGGGAGAAAATAAGGGAGAGAGTGGCAAAAAAAATGTTCAAAAAGAAATGTACTGGCCTGGCACCAGTGGCTTACGCCTGTAATCCTAGCTACTCAGGAGGCTGAGATCTGAGGATGGTGGTTCAAAGCCAGCCCGGGCACCAAAGTCCATGAAATTCATATCTCCAATTAACCATCAGAAAACAGGAAGTGGCGCTGTCGCTCAAAGTGATAGAACAGTACCCTTGAACTGACAGCTCCCAGGCCCAGAGTTCAAATCCCACAACTGACCAAAAAAAAAAAAAAAGAAAGAAAGAAAGAAAGAAAGAAAGAAAGAAAGAAAGAAAGAAAGAAAGAAAGGAGAGAAAAGAAAAAAAGACAAAAAAAAGAAATGTACTCATTTCCTGACCGATGTAACAGTAACTCCTCTATACATCACCTTTACAGCAAAATAAAATTAAAAGCAAAATAAAACAACACCTGCCCAGGCAGTTAAGTCTGTAAAACTCTTATCTCCAATTAAACACCACAAAGCCAGAAGTGGAGCGGTGACTCAAGTGGTAAACTGCTAGCCTTGGGCTCAAAATCTCATGGATAATATCTTGAGTTTGAGCCACAGGATCATCACAGACACAAAAAAACTTCTTTATGAGTGTGGTATACACAGAAGAGGAGTCCTTGTATGTACAGGGGTGACATCTAACAATGTAACGTAATTCCTATGAACAATTAACTTACAGTCAAACAAAATGAATACCAGGAAGGAGAACCATGTGCCGTCTGGGGATATGGCAGTCGGGCCAGGCAGTGGCAGATGAATGGAGAGAGGAAGTGTGGATGAACACAGTCATGGCATTCAATGTACAGTGTGAAAATGGAGTCAGGTAACCTTGAGGGGAGGGACAAATTGGAGATGGGGGACAACTATGGAAGGGAGGACTTTGCCCAACATATTTTGAACTTATAAACTGACATGTTGACTTGAAACCCCTCTTTACAACTACTTAAATGCTTTAAGGAAATAAAGATCTGTTTTATGATCTATGCTGCTAATTGTGTACTTTCGACAAATATTGAGTGAAATGACAGTAATACTCTTCACAGTGTGGCAATGGATTTGGAGAAGACATATGCAGGAAAAAAAAATCTAAATGAAAGAAATTCCTTAGATCTATTTCCACTAGCTTAGTACTTCCAAGACTTTCTAAGACATGCAAAACTGTGAACTGTCAGAATGAGAAAGATGCTTGCAACTTCTTATTTAATCCTCCACCTGTACAGGAAAGGAACACAGGACACAGGAAACTACTTGAATTGTCATTCTGTTTCATCAGACCTAAGTGGAATTCTAAGATGAGTCATTTTTTAAAATATACTCTTACTGGAAACTTGGCCCACCTAATCAAACTTGTTCTTGCATCTGGCATATGAAGAATTCAGGCAAGATGTGAACATAGTGAAATTGATGAGAAAGCTTATTTTTTAACAAAAGAAATATGACAGGATCTCAGTTCATCTGCAGCCATCTTCAGAGTAGAGGCATGAGAATTCAGATTAAGTACTAGAAACTCCCTGCTGGGTGCTGGTGGCTCACGCCTGTAATCCTAGCTACTCAGGAGGCTGAGATCTGAAGATCAGCCTTCTCGTGCCAGCCTGGGCATCAAAGTCCATGAGACTCATACTTCCAATTAACCCCCAGAAAACTGGAAGTGGCACTGTGGCTCAAGTGGTAGAGTGCTAGCCTGGAGCGGAAGGCCTCAGAAACAGCACCCAGTCCCAGAGTTCAAGCTCCATGATCAGAAAAAAAAAGTCTCCCTGACAGCTGGGGCCTGGCTGGTCATCATCTCGACTCCTAGTTATTATTGCTGTCATCACTTGGAGCAGTCTGATCCTGTTGAGATAATTTCAACCATTCCTCAGAGCAAATGAATCATCCTTGGCAATGGCCCTTATGTGGGGTGATCTGCCCTGCATGGCTCTGCTTCTCCTTGGGGGCAGTTTTAGTCCTTTGTCAGAAATATGCCATGAATCAGTCCTGTGTTTGTTGGCATGCAAGGTGATTGCAAAGTAACTGCTAACTGCTTAGAACAATGACAAACGCAAAATGGACAGAAAGTACCAGGATTATCTCCTGCTTATAGTTAATTCATGGTAGTAAAAAATAAATCAATGCACTTATTACAATGTAAGCACTTTCGGCAAACTAAAAATGGGTTAGCTTTTGATTACTTATCGAAATTGCTTCTAAGAAATCCTTATCTGGAGATCCAGACTCTGTGGCTACAGTAATTGTGAATCTGGAAGTTTAATTACATTTAAGATTTTCTTGCATTTTCCCATCACACAGGCTAACTGCTACCAGTAAGGGAAAAAGAAAAAGAAAAAGATGATGCTGGTAACCAAAGGGGGGGGGGGGGAAACTAGGCTCCGGATATAATGCTTTAATTCATAAACTACTATTGAATGTCATACTCAGTTATTGTTACTTTTTTACCACTTCTGGAGTCTGGACTCGGGGCCTGAGCATTGTTCTTGGACTTTCTCAAGGCTAGAGCTCTACCACTTGAGCCACAGCACCCTTTCTGGTTTTTTCTATGTCTGTGGTACCAAGGAATCAAATCCCGGTCTTCGGGCATGCTAGGCAAGCATTATTTTTTTTTTATTTTCTTTCTTTCTTTCTTTCTTTCTTTCTTTCTTTCTTCCTTTTTTTTTTTTTTGGTGGGTCACAGGGTGCTGTCCCTGAGCTCTTCAGCTCAAGGCTACCACCATACCCTTGAGCCAAGCCGCACTCCCCATTTTCTTGCGGTTAATTGGAGATAAGAGTCTCAGGTCCGGGGCTGGGAGTTTGGCCTAGTGGTTAAAGTGCTTGCTCTCAAGTGGTAGAGCTCTAGCCTTGAGAAAGTCCAAGGACAGTGCTCAGGCCCTGGGCTCAAGCCCAAGACTGGCAAAAAAAAAAAAAAAAGAGTCTCAGGTCCTTTTGTGCCCGGGCTGACTTTGAACCTTGATCCTCAGATCTCAGCCTCCTGAGTAACTAGGATTACAGGCGTGAGCCACAGTGCCCAGCTAGTTTTTTTAATAACTGAAACATTAGAGATAAACAGTGAAGATGCTAAGAATTTCTTACGACCTGTGATTTGATTGTGAATACCTCACCAAAAATAATCCATCTATTGATTAATAAAAGACTTTATACTATGATTCTCCAGATCTTAGCCTCCCAAGTAGCTAAGATTACATGTGTGAGCCTCCAGCCCCCAACTCTTATTCATCTTAACACTGATTAGTAGTCACTAATAAAATCCACTACTTAGAAGTACCTCTGACTATAATAGTATCAAGGTAAGTAATTTTCCTATCTAGCTACCATGAAGAAAAGCAATGCATATAACCTTTATGTGTATGTGCTTTTATATGTATGCAACATCTGTGCTTTTGTATCAATGATTTTTGATGCTTTGTTTTGAATAACAATTTTTTAATGTTGTCAAATTCTTCCAAAAGCATTTGGTTTGCTGAAAGCCTGACAGGCTTTATTAATGTCTGTACTAACTCCATAGATTGGAAACGGTTTGGTATTGAGATCTACATTGGATCTTTTTTCTCCCAGAAATCAAGCCAGAGTAATAGTCTTGACATAACTACACCACACACACACACACACACACAAAAAAAAACCTTTTAAACTACAAGTTGTATTATTCCGAATAAGTACTTATAAAGAGTCTGACTGGCATAGATAGATAGATAGATGATAGATAGATAGATAGATAGATAGATAGATAGATAGATAGATAGATAGATATAGATCCAGCAATCCCCAAATACTCATTGGGACACTCATTGGCTATAGTTGGGCTTTGGCAGAAGATGTGGCTAAATCCAGGCTCATTCATTCCCACTGCTCACGATCTCAAAACATGTGTCCCACGGATGGTGGGTCAAGGGCACTGAACATATAAAACAGAACATATTTTCAATTATCGTTTGATTTATGATGACTCGAGTCTATAAACCCATCATCCAGTTTCCATGCTGCTGTCTATGTATGAGGGCCAACCATTATCCAAGCAACATAGCTAGCTGGAAGAAAAAAATCTACAGACTTCTATAATGTCTGAAATGCATTAGGTCTGTAGATGGACATGTACAGCCTTTCTACTGAGAGCTGTTGAAAATACCAATGAAAAAAAAAGAGTAGGTTCATCAGATCCATGTACAATACATGCATGTGTGAAATGCCATAATGAAGCCTTTCGTACAATTAATACTCACTAATTTTAAAATGCCTTGTAGAATTCACCAAAGAAACCTTTAAATATATCTCAATCTTGCCCTCTAGCTCTCTCCTAGTTTCAATCTAGAAGTTACCTTATGATTTTTCTAAAAATAGTATACTTTTAAATTGTCTAAGTACAAAACTTTGAAATGAATATGCCAGAAATTGCTCACTGTTGTGATGAGCTTTTCTGAAATTTAATACTCTCTGAAATAGTAAAATTTTATTACTAAAATACTTGGTTCTTTTATTCATGTGTATATTGTTCTAATGCTTCACTCAGTGGTGTCAGGACCATTTAAAATTGGCTTACTCGAGCCTGTAATCCTAGTGTCCTGAGAGATAGAGACCTGAGGTCATAGTTTGAAGCCAGCCTTGTCAGAAAAGTTAGGTAAAAACCTAGGCAATAAAATCCATTACTTAAAAGTATTTCTCGTGACTTTGGCCTAGTGGTAGAGTGCTTGCCTAGCATGCACGAAGACCTGAGTTCGACTCCTTGGTACCACAAACATAGCAAAAAGCCAGAAGTGGTGCTGAAGCTCAAGTGGTAGAGCTCTAGCCTTGAGAAAGTCCAAGGACAGTACTCAGGCCCTGAGCTCAAGCCCAGGACTGGCAAAAAAAATCTCTCACTCTAGTAATATAAAATTAAGCAATTTTCATATATAGCTATTAGATACAAAATCAACACTTATAACATTTATGTGTGTGATTTTATATGCATGAAATTGTCTTATAAATTATTTTGGATGCTTTTCTTGAAGAACAATTTTTTTATTCTTGTCAAACTCTTTCCAAAAAGCATTTGGGTTATTGATAGACTGACAGGCATTATTGATGTCTGGAAACGTATTAGATCTATGGACATAAAATATAACCTCAAATATAACCAAACCTTGACTAAGACATGTTATACAACTCCTTAAAGATAATTTATGTGCACAGTTTGAAAAAGGCTGAAAAAATAAACAATCCAAAAGGGAATTGTCCCATTGTCGCAAGTGGTAGAGCATTAGCCTAACAGTAAACATGAAGTCTTTAGTTCAATCCTCCAAATTTCCATCTCTTGCATAGCTGGCATAATAGGCTTGAGACATCAAGCCTTAGCTTAAGACAAACTGTGTGTGTGTGTGTGTGTGTGTGTGTGTGTGTGTGTGTGTGTGTGTGTGTGTGTATGTGTGTGTCTGTGTGATGGTATGGGGCTTGAACTAAGGGCCTCAAGCTTGCAGGTATTTGGCTTTTCCACTTAAGGCTGGTGCTTTGCTATTTGAACCATGCCTCCCATTTCAGTGTTATGCTGGCTAATTGGAGATAAGAAGGTAAGAGTCTCTAGAACTTTTCTGCCTTGGCTGGCTTCCACCCATGATTCTCAGAACTCAGCTTCCTGAATAGCTAGGATTATAGATATGAGCCACTGGCACTTAGCATGGCACAGTTTTTAAAATAATATTTTTATTTTCTTTAAATAATTGTACAAAGGAGTTGCCACTAACAGAGCAGTTTATGAATATAGTGCATCTTGACCAACAGCACCCCTTTCAACATTCTTACCCACCCTTCTCACTCTACACCTTCCCTCACTTTTCTAAACTTTTTAAGATTATAATGATTTTTTGCCATTTAACTGAGCAATTTACATACACAATGCATCTTCATCTGTGTCATCCTCTCAACATCTTCTCCCCCTTCCACCCACCCCATCCCTTATTCCTGCCTGCATTCTACTTCTTTCTCCCATTCATTCTTCTACCCTTCTCTCCTGCTCTCCCCTATAAGTACTAATTTTCTGGTATTTTTGTTGGACTTTGATGTAGTCTTTCTAAATAATTATGGTAATTATACTATTTCTCTCTCCCGGGAGTCTATTTTACTTCAGTTAATTCATTTACAACCATTTGAATACCACCCACTGTCTTTTCGTATAGATTTATAGACACATTCCAGTTCCCACAAATGAAGAAAACCATGCAACCTGTATTTCTCTGGGTCTGGATTATTTCACTTAGTATATATTTTTTCTAAGCCTTTCCATTTCCTTACGAATGGTAACCTATCATTCTTTCTGATGGATGAGTTGAATTCCACTGATGACACACTTCTAAAAGAAATAAAACCACTACATTTCTTTATGATGAAATTATAAGCATGCAAAGGAGAGAAGAAAAAAGAAAGCATTCCAGACCATACTAGTAATTTGAAAGCCCTTATTTTTAATAAGACAACCTGATGAACAATTAGTATTCATGTTATATGTGGAATGGAAATCTTTGCATCTGTATGATTAATGTTTGCACAAGGATGTGAAAGCAAAATTAAAACATTTAGAAATCATGTTGATGAGAAAGAAAAAAGATTACTTCGCAGTTATTCGTGTGTAAAAGCTCAAATGCACTCTGAGTGGAGACTATGCTACAGCTGGGCCAAACTTTGCTTGGGGCCAGCTGTAAGTTGTGCTTATAAATGACAGCAGAGCATCTTCTGTATGCGATGCCTTGAAGATAATTCCTTCTGTCAAGCCCTATACCAAAGATTTAAGAGGGTTGAAAATTTTTAAATTAAAAAAGATTAGACTAAGACTAAGGAAACCATTTGAAATTGGATAGGGAAGGGGGGAAAACAAGATGAGGGGTGGGGGTTGGGGGGGAGGGAAATGGGGACCAAGACATGAGAAAGGGTATCAATGTATGTGAAGTAATGCACCTTCTATCTGGCAAATATAATGTAACCCTTCCATTAATTACAATAAAAAATATATGGGAAAAAAACTAAGGAAACCAAGATGACTGCTTTTTAGATTTGAGGATGAAATCAAGTATTCGGCATTAAAATTAAAAACTGAAAAAATTTCATGAGATTTAAATTGCCAAGGAAAAGTGTGTGTGTGTGTGTGTGTGTGTGTGTGTGTGTGTGTGTAATTAGGAAGTAAAGCATGGTGAGGAATTAAAACCATCCTCTCAAAGACATAATGAAATTAAATAAATTTTATTGGTCATGAAAAATACTAGCTAATGTAAAGCTTAAGATATATAACTAGGGGCCGGATGTTTGGCCTAGTGGCAGAGTGCTTGCCTAGCATGCATGAAGACTCGAGCTTGATTCCTCAGTACCACACATAGAAAAATCCGGAAGTGGTGCTGTGGCTCAAGTGGCAGAGCACTAGCCTTGAACAAAAAGTGTCCAAGGACAGTGCCCAGGCCCTTAGTTCAAGCCCATGACTGGAAAAAAATAAATATATATAAAACTACATATGTATAATTCCAATTTTGAACATAGCGGTGAAATACTCTTCATTTCTGCATCCATATCCTTCTCAAGGGCTGCAATGTAGATCAATGGTCCTAGTGAGAAGAAAGAATACCCTTAAAACTTGAGTACCTGTCTTCAGAGTCAGAGGGTGAAGAAATGAAGTAGGGGCATTCATAAGACATGTGGAAAATGAACTATACAACTTGCGGGGAGTGAGAGAAGGGACAACTTAAAAAAAATGGACTCTTCACCTGACTTATGTAACCCCTCTATACACCACCTTTATAACAATTTTTAAAGAAGGAGCACCACTTTCCCTGACTTCCACGGAAACTGGGGCAGAGATATGTAAGTAAATTAACCTGTGCTATAATCTGTCAGACTTTGACTACTGTCCGGTTTGGGGATAGTAGGAAGATTTCTTCCCACAGGACCAGGTCTGTTTGGGTTCTTTTGTCCTGGCTACTTAGTAAATCTGACTCTCTTGGTCCCCACAAAATACTCTAAACAACCCAACATTTGCTTCATAAACTCCTTTCCTGCTTACTTAACCTAGAACCAGCTTTCATTGCTTGCAATCAGTAACTCTTATTTATGGACCTAGTTACTAATTGATACTCTGTAAGGTTAGAGTTCCTTTTTTCCACCAATTAAAGAATCAAATGGCAGGGAAAAAATTTAAAGTAGACAGGGCAGATATAATGAGTGATTGTTGTCCTTAATGTACTATGTTGTCTCTCATCTCTTTTGCTGTCCTTGGTTATCTCATATTGTTACAGTATTTCACCTGGTTATCTGATATATTGAATATATATGTATTTGGTTATTTGAAGTCAGATAGGGAAGGGAGGAAAACAAGATGAGGGATGGGGGATGGAGGAGGGAAATGGGGACCATAACATGAGAAAGGGTATCAATGTTTGTGAAGTAATGCACCTTCTATCTAGTGAATATAATGTAACCCTTCTATTAATTACAGTAAGAATATATGAAAAAATAGACAGGGCAGATTTATTTGAAATGAAAGAAACAGTGAAATAGATGGATTGTGCAAGCTGAGGTCCTGGAGGGGGGTGTCAGACATTTGGGGGCCCTTTGACTCCTTCCTTAAGTGCCTACTCCTGGTCATTTGACATCCATGAGAACCCTGGATTTGCCCCACCCCCAAAACAAGAAGGCAGAAGTTTCCCCATAACTGGCTCCCCCTCTCCCTCCCCCACCTCTATACACAGGTACTGAAAGGACTTTGGATTGGCTGGGGGTGGAGGAGGACCTCTGCTAGATCAGAGACCCCAGGGGTATATGCCTCCGGGGGCCTGGTGCCAGCCCTTGGTGGGGGGGTGGATAAGATGGATGGTTTGGGGTGTGTCACCTCCATCTGGGGATGCCTCACTCCCTTCCTTTATCTGAAAGTGTAATGAGCTATGTTTGCTTTCTCAAGCTTGTCCCATACCAATACATTTTGTTTTATAATCGGAAAAAGAAGTATTTACATTTGAGATAATACAGCGGGAGATGCAGCATCTTCACAGTGGTACAGAGATGACCAGCCAGCCACAGAGCCCAGGGCCAAGTGCATTCATTGCTTCCCAGGTCCACTGTAGGCATTTGCAAAACCTATATGCTAATTCAAAGTCATACCACTGTATTTCCATCTCGGTAAAGCTTCTAAAGAGGAAACATGGAGGTGACAGAAAATAATTCAGGGATTTGCCTATAGCCAAGGATCAATAGAAGGGAATTTAACTGCAGAGATTCATGAGAAAATTGTGCAGGGTGATTTTAAGGACATACACACACACACACTCACACGTGCGCACAGGTAAAGTGGCAAAGCGAAGAGTTTTACAGAGAGAGGAAATTTCCATTGTCTGGGATTTGGGAGAGTGTGGGAGTGTGGGGGAGTTTATGGCAACAATACGGTGGTGATAGGTGGGCAGAGGGAAATGAGATCCGGCAGTTATAGCGGCCAGCCATGGTTTTAAGGACATGTATGAGATCAACCTATATCCATGAAGTCTCCATTACGATTTGGTTGCACAAAATTCAGACATAAGGGGTTCCCTTGATCATGTAACTCAATTTGATTAGATCTGGTAGAGAATTTTGCTTCCCCTAGGGGCAAGTTCTAACTGCAAACTGACTACTAATTAGCTCCTCAGGAGCAGTGGCTATGAGAGGTTCTGGGGAGGAGCTAGAACTTGCAGGTCTTCACTAAAGAATAACCAGGAAACAGGATATGGTTCAGCCTTTTTCCTTATGGATGACCTTCCTAAGAAAGATAATAGAAAACAGACTATCAGACTGGAAACCAGAAGTAATGCTACTTAAAATGTTCTTAAGTATTAAGGTCTTAAATTTGAGATCTTACACAAGATAGACGCTCTTTCCTTCTAATTCACCAGCACTCTGGCACCTCATTTGTGCCTCCAGCTGTGACAGTGGGTTCCTATTTTTAACCTGGCCAATGTAGCTTTCCAATGATATCTTACCCATTTCAATTGGGGTCAAGGACGGTGGCAAAGCTCTGGCAAACTCATGGCTATAAAATGAACAAGTACCTGGTTAAGCAGTTCTGTACTTTCTCACTTTCACCACAATTCCTACTGAAATATAATGACCATTTTATTATTTGAGTACCTTTGTTGAAACCATAAAAATATAATACTTTCCATAGATGGGCCTCAAATGTGCATCTGGTTTCTTTCTTTGTCTTCTTAGTGTTTTTTTTAAGTCTTTGATGAAGTGTGGAACTTCTGACTCACTGTCACTTTGCAAGGGCTTTCTTTTTATTCTCTTTACTTTTTATGAGTGTTAAAGTGTTTTACTTCTTTTTTTAAGCATCCTGCCTTTTACTAGGTCTTCAATGATTTGTGTTATATTTTGACAGCTCTTCTTGCAAAGTAACATTTTTAACTTAGTGAGAATATTCTGAGAAAAGAAAATTATGTTTCACTTGCTACAGATTACTTTTAAAGTAGGGACAACACAATTGTATAATAAATAAGTAATACATTGTAGGTCTTAATAAAATACAGGCAGATGCAAATATAGGCAAAAAGTAGAAAAGCAAAATTATTAGCCGTATATGATGCAGAACAGATTTAATACAAGATCCAAGAATAGTACTTATGAGGGATACTATCATGATGGAAAAATTAAACATAAAGCATAAAACATAAAATGCCAGGGCTAGGAGTATGGACTAATGGTAGAGTGTTTGCCTAGCATGCACAAAGCCCTGGGTTCGATTCCTTGGTACCATATACACAGAAAAAGCTGGTAGTGGTGCTGTGGCTCTGGTGGCAGAGCGCTAACCTTGAGCAAAAAATGTCCAAGGACAGTGCTCAGGCCCTGAGTTCAAGCCCCAGCACTGGCATAAAAAAAATGTCACAAAATGCCAATTTCAATCCTCAGGAATCTTTTACTCTAAACTATGCACAATATTTTGTTGAATTATATTTTTAAATATATTTTACATGATGTGATTTAAAATTACAATACATAAATCTTTTTGAACAAGATATATGTCACCAAATCTTTGCCAGAACTTGTTAGAAAAACTTGTATAGAGAAAGAAGGTTTGAAAACCTGATGCTCTGAAAGACGTAACTTGATAGAAGAAAATATTACAGTGAAAGTAATGTAAAATGGCTAAAAGAAAAAAAATATGCTGTTACTAGAGACTGAATTCAGAACCTGGGCACTGCCCCTTAGCTTGTTTACTTTTTTACTTAAGGCTTGTGCTCTGACACTTGAGCCACATGCCCATTTTTAGCTTTTTTTTTATTTGTTTCTCATTGGAAATAAGAATGTCACAGACTTTTCAGCCAGTTGTGGCTTCAGATCATGATACTCAGACCTTAGCGTTCTTCTTCTTTTTTTTTTTTTTGCCAGTTCTGGAGCTTGAACTCAGGTCCTTGGACTTTCTCAATGTTAGTGCTTTACCACTTGAACCAGTGCACCACTTCTGGCTTTTTCTGTGTATGTGGTACTGGGAATCAAACCCAGAGCTTCATGCATGCTAGGCAAGCACTCTACCACTATGTCATGCTCCTGGCCCTAGACCTCAGACTTCTGAGAAATGAGAATTACAAACCTGAGTCACTGGCTCCATCTTGAATGTTTCAAGTAAGGATTTTTTTCTAATTTAAATGAAAATAAAATACATTATTTTATTTAGAATTTTTTCAAAAATTATTTGAGAATGTCATATGTTCATTGTGTATAAAAGTAATACGTATTATATTTTCTAATATTTCATCTCAGGATTCCAAATAGTTTCATTAAATAATCCTGTTTGTCTACCCGTAAATAATAAACAATTCAAATAAGTGTGGTCTACTCTAATTCTTACATATCATTAACGTTAGTTTGAACAAACCTTATATAAATTTTCCCTTGCCAGTCCTGGTGCTTGAACCCAGGGCCTGGGCACTGTCCTTGAGCCTTTTCAAGACTAGCTCTCTACCACTTGAGCCACCGCACCAATTTCAGTTTTTTCTGTGTATGTGGTACCAAGGAATCGAACTCAGGACTCATGCTGGGCAAACATTCTACCACTAGGCCACGCTTCCAGCCCATAGCTATTTTTTTGGTATAGCAGATAAACAGAATATATTTTAAACATCCCTAACTGCATGACAGTGAAGGAATTGTATTTCAACTTCAAGGAAGAATAAATGAATGGAAAGAAGGATATATTTTTAAATGAATAATAAGTAAGAAGTAAATCTACAGTCAGAATTTTTTATATGTCAATGTCATTTGACTATGTCTCATTTTGTATTTTTAGCAATAAATGTGGCATATTATACTTAAAATAGGAATAGATCAATTGACACTCCCCACCCCTCTACACTCATACCATCAGATGTTGGGCAAAAAAAGCAGAACAAAACAGAGAAATTTAGTAGAACATAGCAGATAAATTGTATTTTATGTTCTTTTATGTTATAATTGGAAACATCTGAGAAATTGTTCCTAACATACCAGAAGCAGCCTTACTTTGAAGACCTAAATTAAAACATACAGAAATAGCAACTTCTTAGTTTTATAGAAATGAAGTTAATGGTTGAATAAATGTGAGAAGGAGTTATGTTGACATTTTTATTAAATTCAGACACCCCAGTATTAACCTGTGTTCCCAAGTAACTACAGGGCCTCCATTGATTGAAAAGCATGAAAAATGACCAACTCCAGGCCTGGTCTGCAAAGAGCCACTGGTGCGTATGCCCTCACACCTCCTAATTCCTTTTTTTCAGTTTGTTGGAATAATGTATAGAGGGGTTACAGTTGCATTTGTCAGGTAGTAGGTGCATTACTTCTCAGGCATTGATACCCCCCCCCATGTTTCTGTCTCCACATCCCTCCCCCCACCCCCTCCCAGTCATCTTGTTTTCTCCCCTTCCCCTTCCCTTTCCTATTTAAAATAAACAAATAAACTCATATACAATATATCAAGTAACAAAGTCAGACACAGTAACAATATGAGATTAACCATAAGGGCAACAAAAGAGAAGAGAACTAACATATACATTAAGAACACAAACAACACAAGATAAAGCTCCTGTTTTCATATCCTAGAGTTCCTTTCATTTAGTCTCATCGTATGTGAACTTATGTACCTAGGTTTTGAGCCACTGTAATCCTCTGCTAGGAGAGGATTTTTTTATGATTAATATGATTTTTTTCCCAAGTCTTTCCATTTCCTTACGAATGGGCAATGTCGTTCTTCCTGACAGCAGCATAGAATTCCACTGTGTATACGCACCACATCTTCCTGATCCAATCATCTACTGAGGGACATCTGGGTAGGTTCCATATCTTTGCTATGGTAAATAATGCTGCAGTGAACATCATTGTGCTAGTGGCTTTAGTATGTCATTGTTTCTAGACATTTGGGTAAATGCCAGAGTGGGATTGCTGGGTCACAAGGGTGCTCTATGTTTAGTCTTTTGAGGTACCGCCATACTTCTTTCCAGAGTGCTCGAATGACCACCAACAGTGTAATGGCGATCCCTCCTGGCCACATCTCCACCAGCATCTGTTGTTATTAGATTTCTTGATCATGGCCATTCTAACTGGAGTGAAGTGGAATCGCAAAGTTGTTTTGATTTGCATTTTTGCCAGTCCTGGGCCTTGAACTTAAGGTCTGGGCACTCTCCTTGGGCTTTCTCAAGGCTAGAGCTCTATCACTTGAGCCACAGTACCATTTCTGTTTTTTTTCTATGTATGTGGTACCTAGGAATCAAATCCGGGTCTTCGTGCATGCTAGGCAAGCACTCTACCACTAGGCCAAACTCCTGGCCCAATTTGTATTTTTTTTATGGCCAGAGATATTGAGCATTTCTTCATGTGTCTATAGGCCATTCTTAATTCCTCTTTAGAGAACTCTTTCTTTCATTCTTTAGCCCACCTTGTAATGGGATGTTTGTTTCTTTGAATATTTGTTTTGGAGAGATTCCATTTTTAGCTGTAGCTTTATTTTAGATATGAGGCCCTTGTCTGTTGCATGGCTAGTGATATCATCTCACACCTTTTCAACATTCTGTTTAACTTGCTAGATACGTCCTTTGCCATATAGAAGCTCTGCAGTTTAATGCAGTCCCATTTGTCCAAACTTTCTTTAATTTGTTGTTACTGGGTCATTATTAAGAAATTTTCGACCTGTGCCAAGGAGACCTACTGTATCTCCTATTCCTTCTTATAAAGTTTCCAGAGTATCTTTGTGCCTCATAATTCTTGACTTCTCCTAGCCAACTGGCACTAACAGGAACCACCAAAAAAGCTAGTAGAACTGTGGCTCAAGTGGTGAAACATCAAAAAAATCTTGAGCAAAAAAATCTCAGGAATAGCATTCAGGCCCTGAATCTTAGGACTGACACACACAAATAAAAATAGAAAAAAGAAAAACTGAATAATATATACAGTGAAACACATTGTAATGAACACTTACTGCTCATTCCACTTTTATTATCTAGTGTCCCAAGACATGAGATAGATATCCATATATATGATGCGTATTCATGTACATAATTACATACATATGTATGATAATACAGGATGATATAGATAGATAGATAGATAGATAGATAGACAGATAGATAGATGAAAAAGTAGATTAAATGCCCACAGGCAATAGACAAAGAGGTCATGATTAGAAGAAATCAAATTTACCTAATCTCTTTTTAGATATGATAGAGTTGTCATCATTCACAGTCTGACAATGCCATACTTACAAGTGTTCGAGAATGTCTCTATACCGAAACAAACTTATCTATCTTCTCTATCTCAGCCCATCTCTAATATTTACAATGAAATTGCTCCTTTTAACTCTGCTGCCTTTTCGTGTTGGTTCTTGGCTTGATCATCTTCATGAATACTCAGCCTGCTTTGGAAGCAGAGTAACAGACAGCTGTCACCATTAACAGATCTCTTTATAACTGAGGCAACACAAAAAGAGATTTTGTCCAAGAGCTAATAAAGACTACACTTAATAAGGCAAAAAGAAAAAGACACAGAAGGAAAGACAAGAAATCTCATTTCCTCTTGCATACTGTTAGAAGTGCTTTCAGAATTGCTTGGCTAGATGGAATCAGTTTAGGAAAATAAAAATTAAGTGTCACTGGAAATTGCTAGCTTCCAGAACCACCTTCCAGAAGAGTCTTCCATGTTCCTCACATGGAAAGCCATTCTTCATCCCTGGAGATGCCAAGTGTGGTCTGCTCTCAGAGACAGCTGTAATCCATATGTCCTTTGCCAATCAAGCAAAGCCTGACTGTGAATCTTTCCTTGCTGTTGTCATGGCTTTTTGGCCCTCACTTCGAAGTTGCTGAGACTCACCCTGGGAATTCAGTGGCCCCACTGCTTTCCTTCATAAACTTCTTTTGCTTCTTAAATCCAGACACTCAAGTCCCTTTCAGAGTCCTTATAGAACTGGAGCTGCGGGGGGGAGGAAAGGGGTGCAAGGCCTGTCTAGATGACAAAATGAAAGCAGCTGTCGCCTCTTGGAGGGCTCTGGGCCCAGGTGGCCCTGGGACGTGCATGCTCTTGTTAGGTTAGAATGTTCTGTTGATCCCACAGGCACACATGCTGCTCTGATGCACAGTACTTAAAAAAGTGTCCCCAGGCAATAAAGCAGGGAGAATGAAAAATAAAATTAAAAAACAATAATAACAAAAAGCTCACTAGGAACACTGAGTTCGCATTTGTCCCAAACCAACAAAGGGAAAATGAAGATGTTTCATTTTCTTTTACCTAGTTGGATGTCTCTTTACCAGGAGGTATGATAATTCTAGTAAGCGCATAAATCAATAATTCTGGTTATCTAGTCACATCCTATCTGAAGTCTAGATATTACGTTCACTGTAAAGTCAACTGTTTCAATATTAATAAAAGATGTGAGTGGGAGAGTGCTATAGAGGCTGAGATTTGAGGATGTGGTTCAAAGCCAGCTCAGGCAGGAAAATCTGTGAGACATTTATCTTGAATTAAATATCAAAAAGCCTGAAATGGAGTTGTGGCTAAAAAGGTCAAGTTCGAACTTTGAGCGAACCCTGATTTCAAGCCCCACTACTGGCATAGACACACAAAAATACAAACACACACACTCATACACGAAGAAAGGAAGGAAGGAAGGAAGGAAGGAAGAAAGGAAGGAAGGAAGGAAGGATCAATCTGAATCCTGATCCCACTTAAGACTTGGAGAATGGAGTCAAAAACATGAGTGTGACACACACGCCAGAGAATTCTGATGCACACGGATCCTCTATGTCCATAGAAATAGGTCATATATAACCAATGAATTCCGATGCTTGCATAAGCACAGGCAGGATTGGATAAGAAAACAATTGGGTCATAAAGAAGACACAAGAAAATTGCTATTTGACTTGGGCTTATGTGGCTTAAATTTAAATCCATAAATAACGTATTTCAAACTTGGTAGACCAAAGAAAGAGAACAGTTGAAAAGCCACTGGATTCTAGAGCTTGACTATAGGATTTTGTTTTCTTTTTTTGCCTTTTCTTGTTTTTTTTTTGTGCTGGTATCAGAGCTTGGACTCAGCTGTGTGCTCTCCTCCCTTAAGCTTTTTTATTCAAAACTAGTGTCTTCTTCAGCCACATCTCCACTTCCAGCTTTTTTACTAGTAAATTGGAGACACAGTCTCAGAGACTTTTCTACCCAGGCTGGCCTCTAGCCACAATCTTAGATCTCACCTCTAAGTAGTTAGAATTGCGGTTGTAAGTCACTGGCACCCAACATTAGGGCTTTTTACTAAGGCAGACATGTGACTCTCTCCCTCCTGAGAAGAGAAAGTTCTGCTAGTTTCAACCGATTTTCTGAATGTTACAATTTTATGCCATTCAAATGACATGGAGTGAAAAAAATGAATATTCAAGCATGGCTTCAAAAACAATACATAAAAATATTTTTTATTATTTGGAATCTGCTTTGTACGAGCACTGAATTGAGAACTGGTAAATATTTTGGTTTCAACCCTTAAAGTGAAGTGTCACATTCACAAGCGGATCAATTCTGATTTGGAGCAATTAAATACCTTTGCTCAAGTCCTCATAAGGTCAGTGGCTAGTAGAGTTTAGATATGAATGACCTAAGGCCTCATGCCTTGTCTCATTAATTGGGGTTTTCTAAAGCATTCCTGACTGGGTCCTACCATTGTTCAGCAATGAAGCATTAAAAGTATTTGAAGCCTGTGCAGACTCCAAAAATCCTGCAGAGGTAGATGAAAACTCAGAACTCAAGGCTGGAGAATTCTAACACTGGACCACCAAGTTTTGGATGATTCTTAGTGGCCCAGGGGTTTCCACAGACAAGGGAACTTTGTTACTAAATGTGAGACAATCCCTAGTAAATTGGATTGCTTGTGTAGACATCACAGTAGTAGAAAAAGAGAGGCCCAAAGAGAAGGAGAGGAACAAGCAGAGCCAGAAGCCTGGAGTTTGATGTTTGAAGACAAAGACATTCCACACAGAGCATCCAGAAGCAAGAACTACTCAGAGGTGTCACAGGTGTCCAATTCCAAGCCCAAAATGGGAAACACAACCACAGAAACATATATTTACTTTTAAGTGTTATTGTTCAGGCTCTGAGTTCAAGCCCTGGACTGGAGAAAAAAAAAAAAAAGATGCCTCTGGAGCCAGGAGCTGGTAGCTCACACCTGTAATCCTCGGGAGGTGAAGGTCTGGCCATCATGATCCAAAACCAACCCTGGAATGAAAGTCCATGAGACTTCCAACTCCAAAAAGCCAGAAGGGAAGCTGTGACTCCACTGCTAGAGTGCCAGCCTTCAGTGGAAACGCTTAGTTCAAGCCCTAGTAGCAGAACAAAAATTTAAAATTGCCCAGCTGGGTGACGACAGCTCATACTTTTCATCCTAGCTATTAGGGAGGCTGAGGTTTGGGGCATTGTTGTTCATTATCATTTCACTGTCTAGCCAAGAAACAAGTTCACAAAACCA
Organism: Megascapheus bottae; assembly: GCF_031878675.1. Classification (NCBI taxonomy): domain Eukaryota; kingdom Metazoa; phylum Chordata; class Mammalia; order Rodentia; family Geomyidae; genus Megascapheus; species Megascapheus bottae. The sequence goes on from NC_143516.1 coordinate 68,073,846, forward strand.
CCTCTGGAAGAGCTAGAAGCGGCAGCGTTCTCTGTTATACTAGTTGTAGAGAAGCCTAATGTAGGTGATTGTGCCTAGCATGCACAGGAAACAAGATTCTTATCCCTGAATAAGCATCACATATCAGGGTCAGAGGCATGACTCAATGGTAAAAGTACCTGTGCACCAAGTGCAGAGGCCCAGGGGTCAAGCCTCATACCCCCATTGTAAAACTTGGGTTGCCTGTTACCAGTGAGGCTTCATGAAAAGTCCATTTACTTATTCTGTCACATTAAATCCCTGTCGAAATACAGGCCAATTAACAATAACACTTAAAAGTAAATACATGTTTTCTTAAGAACTACAAATAGGCAGATCAAAGAAACTTTCTGTACTTGAAACATAGCATGTTTTAAATGGTTTTCATCACATTAATTAGACAAATTCTCTGTGGCTTTTAGCATATTTGTATGATCATGAGTCACATTCTTAAGGAAACTTTAATTCACTCTTCATGCTCACTTAGGGTTGAAAAGGCTCAGTCCTATTTCTAAAGAGTTAATATCCTTTTCTAATACATATATATATATATATATATATATATATATGCCTAAAGCTAATGTGTGCAGGAAAGATGATCTCAATAAAACTACCTGGGTGGGATGTTCTAAGTTAAGAAAGAAAGAGAAGCAAGAGGGTGGAAGAAGAGAAAAAAGGAAGGAAAGAAGAAAGGAAGGAAGCAAGGAAGGGAGGGAGGGAGGGAGGGAGGGAGGGAGGGAGGGAGAGAGAGAGAGAGAGAGAGAGAGAGAGAAAGAGAAGGAGAGCAGGGAATAGAAGGGGCATTTATAAGTTTTTAGCTTACCATCCACTAATGTGGTAAGACCTAAAACTAAACTCTGTTAATAATTTGTAATTAAGATTAAACAATTTTATCTGTAAAAAGCACTGGATAAAACCTCAAGACAAGGCAGGCACAGGTGGATCATGCATGCAATACTTGCTACTCAGAAAGCTGAGATCTGAGGGTTAAGGTTCAAATCCAGCCTAAGAGATAGATCCATGAGACTCTTACCTCCAATAATCTAGCCAAAAGATGCAAGTAGAGGTATGGCTCAAGTGGTAGAGCACCAGGCTTGAACAAAAAGCTAAGTAAGAATATAAGACCCTGAGTTCAACACACACACACACACACACACACACACACACACACACACACAAACTTAACAGTAGGAAATAGTTGTAAATCACCCACAAATGTTCACCCAACATAAATTCAACAGAGTTCATAGACAAAAATCTCTCCATGGTTTCTGGCATAAGTGAAGACTAAGTAAGAATAAGCACCATTCAATTTAATGGTGCACAGTTGGACCTGTCAGGGATTTTCCCGAATAGAGTTAATGATTTATTTCGTCTCTGCTTTCTAGTGCACTAGGCAGTTAAATCACTTATACTTTTAGAAGTCCAAACCAATATTTGGATACCTCTTATTCATATACCATCATATTGCATTTTTCTAAATCAATAGTTTAGAATATTTTAGATTATTTCATTGGACAATACCATCAGTTTTCAATAAAAACTCATACAGGCCAGAGAAAACAAATATCATATCTAAAACAGTTGGTAGGAATATCAATGTGATTATAAATATAAATTTATAACTATAAACATACAACTATAAGCATGATTATAAAATTCGAGCAATGTCCACATATGACATTTTCAAGACAATGGTATTAATGTCAACAATAAATGATGTCTTGCTATAATACTCATAAGTATAAATCGATATATTTTATTTACACAGATACTCAATGTATTAGTAGTAATAGCAGAATATTATTCTATTCTCAAGAATTCCACAACATACCTAGAGACTTCTCCAAAGAGGAAATAAGAATGGCCTATAGACACACGAAGAAATGCTCAACACCACTGGCCATAAAAGAAATGCAAATTAAAACAACTTTGAGATTTCACCTCACACCAGTTAGAATGTCCATTATCAGGAAATCTAATAACAAAGGGGCTCACGCTAGTAATCCTAGCCACTCAGGAGGCTGAGTCTGAGGACTGCAGTTCCAAGCCTGCCTGGCCACTATAGAACGTGAGACTCTTTTCTCCAATTAAACACTAGAAAATGGAAAGTGAGGCCCAGGGAAAGTGAGGGGATAGGGTGGTAGCCTTGAGCTGAAGAGCTCAGGGACAGTACCCAGGCCTAGACATCAAGCCCCATGACCCATGGCCAGGAGGAATGGCTACTACAATACTGTTTGTGGGAGTGTAAACTCAATCAACCACTCTGGAAAGCAGTATGGCAGTTCCTCAAAAGACTAAACATAGAACTCCCCTATGACCCAGCAATTCCATTCCTTGGCATTTACCCAATCATCCAGAAACAAGGACATTCTAAGCCACTAGCACAACGATGTTCATTGCAGCATTATTTAACCATAGCAAAGATTTGGAACCAACCCAGATGCCCCTCAGTTGATGAGTGGATCAACAAGATGTGGTATTTATACACAGTGGAATTCTATGCTGCCATCAGAAAGAACGACATCACCCCATTTGTAAGGAAATGGAAAGACCTGGAAAAAATCATATTAAGCAAAGTAAGCCAGACCCTAAGGAACTAGGCTCAATGGTTTCCCTCATCTGTAATAATTAGTACACATCAAGGACCCTCCTAGCAGAGGATTACAATATCTCAAGGTACATAAGGTCATATAGGATGACTAAATGAAATGAACTTCAGGATATGGAAACAAGAGCTTTATATTGTGTGATTGTTGCTCTTAATATACTATGATATTTCCCTTCTCTTTTTTGCCCTTATGATTAATATCATATTGTTACTCTATCTGACTTGTTACCTGGTATATTGTATATGCATTTGTTTATTTGAAGTAGGAAATGGAAGGGGGGAAACAAGATGAGGGGAAGAGGTGAGGAGAGGGAAACGGGGACAAAAACATGAGAAGGGGTATAAATATTTGTGAAGTAATGCACCTTCTATCTGGCAAATATAACCGTAACCCTTCTATTATTTACAATAAAACATTTAAAAAAACATTTCCAAGGTGCTAATTTTCTCTTGAAAACTTTAATTTTTATCATCAGCAGTAGAGACGTTTTGTTCCTATTGTGGCAGATTCATCTCAGTCATTTTTGAGAAACTATCTGCCAAATATCTCAAGCCTGACAAACCACAGTCTGTCACTTCCTTCAAGTAATAAAAGATGTTTCATGAATAAAGCAGGGAGTTGAGGTTACAATTCAAGTAAATGCATGAGTGTTTGTCCTTGAAAATGTAAAACCATCATAATTCATCATGTAGCAGGAATGTTTTATACATTTCCCATTTGGTTATACAGAACATTTAAGGGGCATAACTGACTTTACCTGCTTATGTTATTTGTCTATTTTCTGTTTGTTTGTTCCTTGTATGTGGTTATAAGTAAAACTGTAACTACTACTGAAAAAAAAATAATTCCACAACATTTACAATTATACCAGAAATTGACATTTTAAGCCCACACAAAACTATAGTGATCAAGTATTTCAATCAAATGATGACTATTTCATCAGTAAAGGCACAGAAGAAATTTGAGCCATTGTATTAGATTAATTGTTTGGCTGACAAAACTTATCTGATTCATTTGATATTCAAAAGGGAAAGTTTCAGCATTGATGCTATATATATAACAACTTATAAAAACAAACAGGACCAGATTGAGTCTGTGAACCAGGAACAAAATAAGCAAAAACAGTGGGGATGGCAGTCCAGGTTGCCCCAGGCATAAATCCTACTTATACAGCATACAAATAGAGGACCCCATCTCTAAAATAGTTGAAGCAAAGAAAGATTGAGGATATTCCTCCATGGGTACAGTGCCTACCTAACAAACATCGGACTCTGTGTTAAAATAACATTATTTCTATAAGTATAAAATTAGAAAATCTTCCTGATTCTGAATAGTTTAAGATTTTTTAATGATTTGTATATTATGGCTGATATTATTACTCTAAACCTTTAATAAGCATTGCTAATAATGCTTTCATAAATAAAAATAGATTTATTATCAATGAAAAATTGTATATAAGACAATATATAACTCTACTAAATAATTTCTTTAAAAAGTTTTACTAGTCTAGCACTAGTAGCTCATGCCTATAATCCTATCTACTTGGGATTCTATCTACTTGGGATTCTGAGATCTCAGGATGGTGAATCAAAGCCGGCCTGGGTAGAAAATCCTGTGAGACTCTTAGGTCCAATTAACCACAAAAACCAGAAGTGAAGCTGTGGTTCAAAGCAGAGCTGTGGCCCCAAAAGCTAGTTCACCAGCCATGAGTACAAAACCTCAAGGATAGCACCCAGGCCTAGAATTCAGCACAAAGACCAACATAGACAAAAGGAGAAAAGTGTTGTTAATCAGATACTGGTAGCTCATTTCTAGCCTGAAAGAGAATATTCCTTTTTATTTTTTTTTACAATGAATCAGAGATTCTAGAGTTCAGTTTAGACTTCCTGTGAGATCTTAAAATTGTGTAGAACTTTGGGAAAATATTACAAAACATTCAGTATCGAGATCAGCAGAATATGGCAGAAGTTCAGTGTGAATCTTTCTGAGCTCTCACCAAGATAACAGTTCTAGCATCATAGGGGAAAGTTCATACCCAAAGATCCATCCTAAGTAAGCTTTAACACCATAGAGATCTCAGTCAGAGAGGAACAGGGCAGGAAACCAGAGCAAGAAGACAGCATAGAGTGGCGCCAGCCAATCGGAGCCGGCCGCAGAGACAAAGCTTCCCTCCCTCCTGCACCTGAGCAGACAGCACACCTTGGCAGCACAGACCTGCTGGCTCCAGACAGAGCCAGACAGAGCCTGCTCGAGCCCAGAGACATCACCCGGCCATGGTGTGGACCTGCCAACTTCATGGGACCAGAAAATCCAGCAATTTGAGAGTAACTCCATGGACGTTTCCACTTCTGCTCCTTCAGCAGCATTGGGAAGAAATCCCCTCCCCCACCAGCCAAGAGCAGTGCCATCTAGACTGCTGGCAAAGACCCTGCCAAACCAACTGGAGCCTGAGAAGTGGTGCTGGCAGCGCCATCATTCAAAAAGGTTTTCCCAGAGGCAGCTTAGCCTGAAGTCCGCCCCAGGCACTAGCAGAAGTTCCTCCTCCAGGGTAGGGCCACAATCCTGGTACACAAAGCTGCTTGTAGCCCCATTGGCTTTTTTTTCCTGCCCAATCAAGCAAATTGATCAGAAAATCCAAAAAGCCAAATCCCAGGAGAAAAAGACTTTTTGAAGTGTTTAGATCCCGAATTTAGCGGAGACACAAGTTTCATACCCTGTCACCCACCCCGCCCAAAAAAAAACAGCGAGGAATCCATAAAGGAGGCCATAATAAAGGATTTATGTGAACATGAGGAACCTAGACAAAGAAAAATGGTCGAATTCATAGAATCCACAACAAAAAGCTGACCAAACTCACAAAAACCTCCAATGAGAGTAAAGCTGCTGAGCTAACCACTCAAATGAAAATCAAGGAGTTAAAGAAGTCCATACACGATCTAAAGCAAAAGATGCAAGACATCAAAAATGAGCAATTAGAAAGAAGGGAGATAAAGAATAAAGTAGAAAATATTGATAGCAGGTTACACAATGCAGAAGAGAGAATTTCTGGGGTTGAAGATAACCTAATTGTTATGAGTCAAACCAAATGTTTGAGAGTTTATCAAGCTAAAGGCCCCCATAAACAGACTAGAGATGCCATCCTCATATCAAATAAAATAGACTTCAAACTAAAATTAGTGAGAAAAGACAAAGAACGTATTACATACTAATAAAGGGATCTCTCCTCCAGGAAGACATAACCATCCTAAATATCTACACACCTGATCCTGGAACACCGAATTTCATCAAGCAAACTTTACTTAGACTAAAACCACATACAGCTCGAAACACAGTGATTGTTGGTGATTTTAACACATCACTCTCACCTACAGACAGACCAACCAGGCAAAAACTCAATGGATAACCCTCAGAACTAACAACTGTATAGATCAACTAGATCTAACAGACATCTCCAGATTATTCCACCAGCAACATTACAATATACTTTTTTCAGCAGCACATGGAACATTTTCCAAAATAGACCACCTGTGCAGATTCAGAAACACTGAAATTATTCCCTGCATTCTCTCAGACCACAAGGGCATCAAATTGGAAATGAAAATCAATCTCCACCAACGAAAACCATGTAATTCATGAAGATTGAAAAACACATTGTTGAATCACCAATGGGTCATGGAGGATATCAAAGCAGAAAGTCAACAGTTTATGAAATTTAACAAAAAGGAGCACACAAAATACCAGCTCCCTTGAGACACAGCAAAGGCAGTACTCAGGGGAAAATTTATACCTCTGAGTGCTTACATTAACAAATTGGAAAAATCACAAACCAAAAATGTAATGTCGCACCTTAAGCTCTTAGAAAAAGAGCAACAAACCAACTCTAATCCCAGTAGAAGGAAGTAAATTATTAAAATCAAAGCAGAATTAAATGAAATGGAATAAAAAAAACTATAGAAAGAATCAACAAAAAAAGAGTTGGTTCTTTTAAAAATAATTAACAAAATTGACAGATCCTTAAGCAAATCATACAAAAAAAAAGAAGGGAGCATATCCAAATAAACAAAATCACAGATGAGAATGGTAAAATCACCACAGAAATTACCAAGATCCAGAGCATCATAAGGGAATACCTTTCAAACCTTTATGCCAACAAATTTGAGAATCTAGAATAGATGGATGAATTTCTAGCCAATATTAACACACCCACACTGAACCAAGAAGACCTAATCCAACTAAACAGACCTATTTCAAGTACTGTAACAGAAATGGCAATAAGAGACCTCCATCTAAGAAAAGCCCAGGGCCAGATGAATTCACAGCTAAATTCTATAAGGTCTTCAAAGCAGAGATCCCGCCAATACTCCTAAAGCTCTTCAACGAAATTGAAAATGAAGGTTCTTGGCCAAACTCATTTTATGAAGCCACTATAACCCTCATCCCAAAACGAGACAGAGATTCATCAAAGAAAGCGAACTACAGACCCATTTCTTTGATGAACATTGATGCAAAACTTCTCAACAAAATACTGTCCAGCCATCTTCAGCAACTCATCAAAAAAATTATACACTATGATCAAACAGGATTCATCACAGGGAGGCAAAGCTGGTTCAACATACGCAAATCAATTAATATAACTCAACACCTCAACAGGAGCAAGGACAAGAATCACATGATTGCCTCAATAGATGCAGAAAAGGCATTTGACAAGATCCAACACCCATTTATGCTAAAAGCTCTGGAGAAACTAGGAATCCATGGAACATTACTCAGTACAATAAAGGATGTGTATGACAAACCCACAGCTAGCACTATACTTAATGGCAAAAAGCTAAAGCCATTCCCTCTAAAATCAGGAACAAGACAAGGATGCCCACTCTCTCCACTCCTCTTTAACATAGTATTAGAATTCCTAGCCAGAGCAATAAGGCAAGAAGCAAGCATAAAGGGCATCCAAATAGGGAAAGAGGAAGTAAAACTTTCCCTCTTTGCAGATGACATGATTCTGTATTTAAAGAACCCTATAGACTTCACTCCCAAGCTGAATCAAACTTTGTCAAGGTAGTAGGGTATAAAATTAACCCTCAAAAATCAACCGCCTTCCTATATGCCAACAATGAGAGGAACGAGGTAATGATCAGGAAAACAACTCCTTTTGCAATAGCCTCAAAGAAAATAAAATACCTAGGAATTAACTAAGAATGTAAAGGACCTTTTTAATAAAAACCCTGAAAAAAGAAATTAAAGTAGAACTGAGGACATGGAAAAACCTCCCATACTCCTGGATTGGTAGAATTAACATCGTGAAAATGGCAATCTTGCCAAGGGCTATCTACAAATTCAACGCAATATCCATCAATATCCCAATGTCATTCTTTAAAGAAATAGAAGAGGCAATCCAAAATTTCATATGGAATAATAAAAGACCTTGTATAGCAAAAACAATTCTCAGCAGAAAGAACAGCATAAGACGAATTTGAATACCAAACTTTAGACCCTATTACAGAGCTATAGTGACCAAAACAGCTTCATACTGGCACAAGAACAGGCCCAAAGACCAATGGAATAGAACTGAGGACCTAGATATTAAATCACCAACCTATGGCCATCTAATCATTGATAAGGGAACCAAAAAATAGAATGGAAGAAAAACAGCCTCTTCAACAAGTGGTGCTGGCAGAACTGGTGAAGAACCTGCAGAAAACTAGAGTTGGATCCTTCTTTGTCACCCTACATCAGGATTAACTCCAAATGAATCAAAGACCTGGAGGTAAAAGCAAATACACTAAAAACTATAGCAGAAGGAATAGGAGATACACTAGGTCTCCTTGGCACAGGTTGAAACTTTCTTAATAAGGACCAAGAAACACAACAAATCAGAGAAAGGCTGGATAAGTGGGACTGCATTAAACTGCAGAGCTTTTGTATGGCAAAGGACATAGCTAGTAAATTAATTAGGAAGCCTACAGAATGGGAGATCTTCACTAACCATACAACGGACAAAGGCCTCATATCTAAAATATATCAACAGCTCAAAAAATTGAATCACTCCAAAACTAATCTCCAAAGAAACAACCATCCTATAAAAAGATGGGCCAAAGACTTAAAACAGTCTTCTCTGAAGAAGAAATAAGAATGGCCTACAGACACATGAAGAAATGCTCGACATCTCCTGCCATAAATGAAATGCAAATCAAAACAACTCTAAGATTCCACCTCACTCCAGTTAGAATGGCCAGGATCAAGAAATCTAATAACAATAGATGCTGGTGGGGATTTGGCTAGGAGGGATCACTACTACACTGTTGGTGGGAGTGCAAACTGGTTCAACCACTATGGAAAGCAATATGGCAGTTCCTCAAAAGACTAAACATAGAACTCCCCTATGACCCAGCAATTCCACTACTTGGCATTTACCTAATCGTCCAGAAACAAGGACATAATAAATCCACTAGCACAACGATGTTCCATTGCAGCACTATTTACCATAGCAAAGATATGGAACCAACCCAGATGCCCTCAGTTGATGAGTGGATCAACAAGATGTGGTATTTGTACACAATGGAATTCTATGCTGCTGTCAGAAAGAATGACATCGCCCCATTTGTTAGGAAAGGAAAGACTTAGAAAAAATCATATTATGTGAAGCAAGCCAGACTCAAAGAACATAGGCTCAATGGTTTCCCTCATTTGTCATTATCAGTAGAAGCCTTGAGCTCTCCTATCAGAGATTTACAGTAGAACAAAACCTAGATACACAAGGCCCTATAGAATAATGCTAAATGAAAGGAACTCCAGGATATAGAAACAAAAGCCATATAGTGAGAGTGATTGTTGTCCTTAATGTACTATGTTATCTCTCATTTCTTTTGCTGTTGCTTGGTTATCTCATATTGTTAAAGTATTCCACCTTGTTATCTGATATATTTTATATATGCGTATTTGGTTATTTGAAGTTGGAGAGGGAAGGGAGTAAAATAAGATGGGGGGTGGGGGAAGGGAAATGGGGACCAAGACATGAGAAAGTATATCTATGTTTGTGAATTAATTTACCTTCTATCTGGTGAATATAATGTAACCCTTCTATCAATTACAATTACAATAAAAAATATATGGGAAAAAAAACATTCAGTGTCTGCAATCATGAGTGCCAGTTTTCACAAAGTCCAGTTGAATGTGAACTACCTCTTTCATTCTAGAAGGTCTCCCACACTGACTATTTTGGAGTCAGACATCACAGGCCGTTTTAGAAGTAAATGAGTTATTCTTAAGGAGCTCTTAGTGTTCTCTCCAGCACAAAAGTACTCTGAATATGTAGCTATTTGCTCTGTTTGAAAAAGGGAAATGTGTTTTGTATTTTTGTCTAGAATGCATGCTAAAACTTTCAATACAATGTAATCCCCAAAATACACTGTTAACAAGCAGAATGCAAAGATGATACTGTTCTGAAAACAAGCAGGTAAGTTGTCAACAATATCTGTATCATCACACTCAGACGCAGTAACACACATGGAGTGTATTACTTACAGCTATATTGGATTATAGGCCTTCTCTTGTGTATCACTTGAGTGTGTGATTATAGACATTCCTTTTCTCTAATTCCATCTGCACTAGAGTCTGGATAATAACATCAGTGACATACAAAATTGGGTCCAGATGGAAATAAAAGCATTTACTAGCCTGGAAATGCCATGAGCAGCACAGTGTATGTGTTGGTAGTGAGGCTTGAACTCAGGGCCTCATTCTCTTACTTGGCTTTTTTGCTCAAGGTTGGCACTCTAGCACCTGAGTCATGCCTCCTCTTATGGCTTTTTGCAAGAGTCTCATAGACTTTCCTGCCCCTGCTGGCTTCCAATAACTATAATCCTCAGATCTCAGCCCCTGAGTATCTAGTATTACATATATGAGCCACTTGCATCTGGTAAGCATACATTTAACATGAGGGATGGAGAATAGGAAAGTCCTCGGACAATAAAGTTCAAATACTTTGCAATGTAACTTTCATTGGGGCTTGAACTCAGAGTCTGGCCACTTGCCCGGAGTCATTTTGATCAGGGCTAGTGCTCTACCACTTCAACCACAGCTTCACTTCCACCATGTTTGGTGATTAGTTGGACATCAGAGTCTCACAGACTAATGAACATTTCTTGAACATTTCTTCGTGTGTTTACTGGGCATTTTTACTTTTTCTTCTGAGAAATCTTTGTATGTCAGTACTGGGGCTTGAACTCACGGCCTAGGCACTGTTGTATATCTTTTACACTCAAGGCTGGCATGCTACCATTTGGGCCACACTTCTACTTCTGGTATTTTTAGTGAGTAGATGGGTAGATAAAAGTCTCATGAAGGAAGTGGCACTGTGGCTCAAGGGGCAGGGTGGTAGCCTTGAGCTGAAAAGCTCAGGGACAATGCCCAGGCCCAGAGTTCAAGTCCCATGACCCACAAAAAAAATAAACAAAAACATGTGACTTTTGAGCCAGGCACACTGGCTCATGCCTGTAATCCTAGCTACTCAGAAGGCTGAGATTTGAGAGTCATGATTCAAAGCCAGCCCAGCACTAAAAAGTTCATGAGACTCTTATCTCCAATTAACTACCAGAAAACCAGCAGGGGTAGGGTGTAGCCTTAAGCTGAAGAGCTCAGAGCCAAAGACCAGGCCTAGAGTTCAAGTCCCACAACTGACAAAAAAAAATGTTTCATGAACTTTCTTGCTTTTTGTAGCTAAGATCACAGGCATGAGCCACTAGTGGCTGACTAGTTTTGCTTTGAAGTGTGAAATAAAATCATGTAAATCCACTCCATTTTCATCTTCAGTAGTATGATACTATTTGGGTAATTGGGATTTCTTCATTAACATGACTTTACTACTGGTTTAAACATTTGTATGAAAAGGAACACAAAAAGTTGAAAATAATGGGGGGGTGGGGAATAAGGGAGGATGTGACACTGTTCAGTCAAAAATGTACTCATTATATCTTATATAACTATAACCCCTCTGTATATCACCTACACAATAAAATAAAAATTGTTTTAAGTTGCAAATCACTGCATTTGTGAAGGCAATGTTTTTGCAACTGTTTTTCTTCAGAAACTTCCTGACAATCCATCCAAATTTAATATCAAACTTAATATCAAACTGCCTGACTTCTCCATTGATATTATGGAATCACTATTTACTGCCAAAGCCTTGGAAACCTTTGCCTCAAGCCTCTTTTTTATCATACCAATCACCTGTCACAGCTATATCACAAATCCAGCCCAAACAGGACGCTTCTTTCTCACGGTCCTGAAGAGCAGTGTCATCAAGTGGATAGCGGTACCAAATGCTGATACTTACTTACTTTGCATGATCTAGAAAGCCAGGGAATCGGAGGGCAAGGGAGAATCCTAAGACAGAAAAGACTAGGTGTCCTGTGGCTCACGCCTATAATCCTAGCTACTCAGGAGGCTAAGATCTGAGAATCACAGTTTAAAGCCAGCCAGGGCAAGAAAGTCTGTAAGACTCTTTATCTCCGATTAACCACCAAAAAGCCAAAAGCACATTGTGGTTCAAGTGGTTGACTGCTAGAGTTGAGCATTAAAAGAAAAAAAAAAACTCTACTGTGATGCTTTGCTACCAGATGCTCTTTTCATTCTTTTTGACCTTGTTGATTACGTCCTTTGTACTGCAGAAATTTCTGAATTTAATGTATTCCTATTGGTCAACTTTTGTTGCCTATGCTTTCAAGGTTTTATAATCCCCCGCAAAAAAATCATCATCTATGCCAATATCCTACATGCTGCCTCTGTTTTTCTTCTACTAGCTTTGTGATGTCAGACTTGACATTTAGCACTTTGATTGATTTTCAGTTGGCTTTTATATACAAAAGATAGAAGTCATGTGTCTTTCTTCCACATTGGAGCTTTGATTTCCAACCCCATTTATTAGAGTTTATTCTATCTCCAAGACATATATGTGGAACGTTTGTTAAAGGTGAGTTGGCTGTAACTGCATAGTTTTATTTCTGGATTCTCTATACTGTTCTGTCTATACATCCATTTTTATGCCAGTACCATATTTGTACTATATTTTTTGAAGGCTGGTATTATACCTCCAGTTTGAGGAATTTTTTTGTTCAAGACTATTTTTTCTAAATCATTCATGAATCATTAATGAATTTGATTTTTGTCACATATTCTTCATGTTTCTTTTACTAATCCTATTTTTGATGCATTTCTTTTATATATTTAGTTGCATTTTAAAACTACAAAGTTGCCTCTGTTTTCCAAAAATTCTCAACTGTGGTTTCAGTCACTCATTTTTCTCTTCCAAACTAAAATTAGTAAAATGACTAAAATTAGTCATAACTTCTTGAAATGAGAAGGAAGGTGTTATACTTTTCTCTCCTTTATCAGCTTGTAGGAACTATGTGATCTTTTATATGGCACAGAAAGAATTTAATACACAATTGACTATTTCTGTTTGAAGACAGTTTTCTTTACATCACACCAGAAAAATAATACCTATAACATTCTTTAAGGCTCTATAAGAGAAACTGTAAATTTGTGTATTTGAAACACACTAGATTTATTCCCAATATGATCTCCTGTTAACTGGCAATAGCTCAATGTATCTTTGATAACTGAATGGAACCATGTCAACTACAGTGATCCATATGCAACTTTCTTGTTGGAACACTTCCAATGAGAAATTAATTTTAAATATCATAAAAGATATCACCAGGGGGTTCTGACCAGAGGAGGTGATGTAAAGGAGAGAAGAGAGAGAGAAACAGACAGAAAGACAGAGACAGACAGACAGACATACAGACTGACACACAGAGACAAACAGACAGAGCGACAGGGAGAGGGACCAAGGAGAAATAGAGAAATAGAAAAATTGAAAAATAGAATATGATTAGCAAAAATAAAGGGGGAAGGATGACAGATCAATGCTAAGTGAACACTTTATATTCTTCAGCAACCCAGCATGAACACCTACTGTTCAGATAGTTTCATACAATTGCCCAGCAGTGCAAACCCGGTTTGCAAAGCAAGAACATTAATCTTCAGCCATTTTGGTACCCACAGCAATGGACTTGTAATTTTCCACCCTATACATATATGGGCTAAAAGAAATGTATTTATACTCATATGTAATTCCCCAAAAATGAACCACATAATTGAGCTAGAGATGAGTGTGGTTAACTAATGGCATGACATGTTTTTTATAGTATGCTTGTTGGTCAAAGAGTGGTTTTAAGACTAATATTTTCTGAAGATTTTTCAGGGTCTAGAAAATTGGCGGGGGGTGGGAAGCACAATACATACACTCAGCAATAAATGAATCAATAAACCAAGGATGTTATGATGTGATCCGGATAAAATGATAGCGTAAAGCAAAAACCAGTTATTTAGAAATTATAGGCTTTAGTGAAGCAATGGGAATTGGGACAGTTCTCGTGGGCTCAGTGGCCCTCTTGGCTTGCCAGAATTCAGTGTGCAAAGCCCCTGCCCAGCCCACAGCATTCAGATTACACAAAGGTCTCTCTTGTCCATCTTACCACTAATATTTGTAGAAGGGCTAGTTAAATAAAATAACATGTTCTACACAGACAATTTCTCAGCAAAAAAATATGGGAGTTAGTGTTTTACATTTCAAAGTAATTTAGAGGCCCTCAAAATGTCTTAAAATTATAAATTCACTTCCCACAATGCATAGCAAGAAGAATGAGTACCAAGTCTAAGAAACAAGATCTAAATTCTTTTTTAGAAAAAGTTTTAAAAATAAAATTTGCTTCTAACTGACATAAAACATAAAGATTATACATATGAATAGGTATGTGTGATGTTTTCATATTTGGAGATAAACCCTGTGTGATGTTTAAATAGAGAGGATGTCTTAATGGAGATACTTGTCTCCTCAAATATTTATGGTAAGCTCCTTTCTTCAAACTCTGAAAAAATATGCTTCATTATTGTCATCTCTCATCACTCAGCCTTGCACTAGTACAGTGGATCTTCTTGCTTCTTACTAACTATAACATTCCTACAGCGCCCTTCTCATTCTCACTGGCTTTTGGTATTCATTGTTCTATTCTCAGTTTCTATGAGATCAAGGCCTGTAGGGTCCATATATGAATAAGATCAACTTTCTCTACCTGGCATTTTTCACTTACTGTTATGGTCTTCTGCTCCATCCATCTTAACAGAAATTACAGAATTTCATTGTTTTCTTTTGGGGTTTTCATTTGTATTTATTTTTTATTCAGTCATTATTGGGGCTTGAATTCAAGGCCTGGATACTGTCCTTTAGATTCACTCAAGGCTAGCCCTTTACTACTTGAGCAATACCTCCACTTCCAGATTCTTTTCTAGTTAATTGGAGATAAGATTATCCTGGACTTCCCTTCCTGAATTGGCTTTGAACTACTATCCTCAAATCTCAGGTTCCTGAATTACTAAAGATTACAAGCATGAGCCATTGGTGCCCAACAGAATACACACACACACACACACACACACACACACACACACACACACACAAAACACATGCTATACATCTATGTGCATTTAAGTACACATATACTGTATTATATGTTCTCTATCCAATCATCAGTTAATGATCACTTAGGCTTTTTTCATTTCTTGACTACTATGAACAGTGCTAAATGAATATGGAAAGTACATACTGATTCCATTTCCTTCAGATACACACCCAGGCTAGATTGTATTGTAGTTATAGCCTTAATTTTTGGAAGATATTTATACTGCTATACAAATGGGCCTTCCTGCCAACAGTGTACAAGTATGAAGTTTCACCCATAACCATCTATCAATAACTATCAGAATTATCAGAATTATCATAGCCATCTATAATTTACAGAACTGCAAAGTCTTTAGTATTACAATTCTGAATTCATCAGTATTAAACATGACACCAATTTGTCTTTGTAGAAGAATTTGATTACAACATTAGTTATTCTTTCAAATGACATCTTATTTCCTACAGCAGTATTTGTTATTTACTCTTCCAATGGTTGTACAAGAGGGATACAGTTTAGCATGTCCTTTATCATGAGCTCTCCTCATTCACCCAAAGTTCTATCTCATTTTCCACTTTCCTTTCCACATATATGCATCAAAGGTTACAACTCTCTTTGATCTTCCCATCCCCATTTCCTTTTCCACTCATCCACCCCCTCCAGACAGGTCCACCCCATACAAACTT
Organism: Megascapheus bottae; assembly: GCF_031878675.1. NCBI lineage: Eukaryota > Metazoa > Chordata > Mammalia > Rodentia > Geomyidae > Megascapheus > Megascapheus bottae. The sequence continues at coordinate 68,089,683 of NC_143516.1, forward strand.
CTTCAGACTCCTCTTATTCATTTTGTGAAATGGTCTGTTAATTGGCCATCATATTATACTCCAGTCTACTTGATCACATGTATGAGCACATACTCCCTGTGTATATTTACATGGAAGGTTGGATTTGGGGGTCAAAGATCCACATAGGATGGGATATCAAATGCCATCTTGTAAAAATGCTGCCAGGAAATTGGACTGTCCCTTGTAGTTTTACATGATTTAATTATTGACTAAATAATCATGGGAGGTAAAAAGGAAAGAAAATGTACCTAAACATTTTAAGTAGATGCCAGCCCTGAAGGAGACATCACTTTATTTGTCAACCATTAGCAATGTGTCTTTTTTGAGAAAGTTGGAGGGCAGGTGCCACGATGAAGAGTCTCAGAGGCGCAGACAGCCACCCAACAGCTATGATACTGGGTTGTTTGCTCCCTCTGAATCCCAGCTTCTCATGTACAAAGCTAAGCAAGTATCATCTCTGTCTTACAAAACTGATGAGAAGGTGTTGTAAGAAAAAGGAGAACCAAGAACTCAGACAATGACAGATGCTGGTGGGGTTGTGGAGAAAAAGGAACCCTACTGCACTGCTGGTGGGATTGTAAACTAATTCAGCCACTCTGGAAAGCAGTGTGGAGGTTTCTTAACTGAAAATTGACCTTCCCTACGATCCCACCATACAACTCCTGGGCATCTATCCTGAACATCATAACCCAAGATATGATAAGGACACCTGCTCGGCTATATTTATCTCTGCACTATTTACAATAGCCAGGCGATGGAAACAATCTAGATGCCCTACTGAAGATGAATGGATACAGAAAATGTGGTATGTATATACAATTGAATTCTATATAGCCAACAGACAAGATAAAATAATGGCATTTGGCCGGGAGTTTGGCCTAGTGGTAGAGTGCTTGCCTAGCATGCACAAATACCCGGGTTCGATTCCTCGGTACCACATATAAAAAAAGGCGGAAGTGGTGCTGAGGCGCAAGTGATAGAGCTCTAGCCTTGAGAAAGTCCAAGGACAGTGCTCAGGCCCTGCGCCCAAGCCCAAGACTGGCAAAAAAAAAAAGATCAAAATAATGGCATTTGCAGGGAAGTGGATGAATCTAGAGTGAATCATGTTGAGTGAGACAAATCAAGACCAAAGGAAAAAAGGCACATGGTATCCTTGATATGTGGCTATTAGATCCAAACAGTACAAAAGCGAGGACTCCAAAGTTGCATACCCAATGCTATGGACATGGTATTGGAAATATAAACACAACTACATAGTCATAAAAACTTATGACTCTATAGACATAATGTTTTATTACATAGATTATTATGTATCTATGACATACAAATCCTCAGCGTAATTCTGATTATGTTAAAAATCTAAGTGACAGTGATTGTATACAGAGATTCCCTCCTTGAATACCTATTTGTTAAACATGTCATTTGAAATATGATGTAAAAATCAATGTTAATAAATGCTTTAATTAAAAAATGAGGATAATATACAGAATGTCTAGCCAAGTATGGATCAAATCACCAATGATTCAGCTGCTATTTTATTTTATTTTTTTTTGCCAGTCCTGGGCTTCAGCTCAGGGCCTGAGCACTGTCCTTGGACTTTCTCAAGGTTAGATCTCTACCACTTAAGCCTCAGCACCACTTCTGGCTTTTTTCTATGTATGTGGTACCGAGGAATCGAACCCGGATCTTCGTGCATGCTAGGCATGCACTTTAACCACTAGGCCAAACTCCTGGCCCCTCAGCTGCTATTTAATCCTAGCTCCAAATTATATCTAACTCTTTGCAAGGCTTTATCTCTTATTTCTCCCCAAACATCTCTAGGCCCCAGTTCAATCTTTCCTTTCTATTATTTTCATCCTGTTATAATTTAACTTGAGGTCATTCTTATTTCAGTGAAAATATTCCCCATTTTTTACTAATTCTTACAAGGAAAAAATATTGAAAATGTCGGGCATAACAAATCCCTCTGTAAACTATTAGACTCCTATAAATATTATCTCCTTTTCATGAAATGATGAACTCCTTTGCAGTCGCATTATATGCATATTTGCAACTATAATAACAACCCATGACCTGCCCATAGTCCATTCTGTTACAGATTATAAAAAGAAGCCCAGTTTAAACTGGTAAATTCCATCTAAGCTATTAACTACTTTAAGAACATCAAAAAACATGTTCTGAATTCAATTACACGAGATTCAATTATGGTGGTCTTGCGCTATTTCTTTTTTGCTTTTTTTTGTCTGTATTTTGTTTGTGCTTATACTGGGGCTTGAACTCAGAATCACTTTCTCTTGCTCAGCTTTTTTGGCTCATAATTGGCTCTGTATCACTTGAGTCATACTTCCCATTTGACTTTTTGCTGGTTAACAGGAAATTAGACTGGAGTCTCATAGTCATTTCTATCCTGGCTGAATTTGAACTGAGATCCTCAGCTCTTGTCTTCCTAAGTAGACATTATATTCCTAAGTAGATTATAGACATGAGCCACCTTGTGTGCATATTGTAATATTTCTCTCTATTGAGCTTTTTTAACCTAATCAAAGTAAGATTTGATTTAGAGACAGAAAATGTTTCACTGTCTTTTACTTTGATCTAATTTTAGTTCTGTTTTTTAATGTATGAGGGATTATGAGAAAAAGTGATAAGGAACTTTCAGTTCTCCCCTTATATATTTTTCTCTTCTGTCAATAGCTTTGGTCTGTTACAGGAGGAAAGCCAAACTGTCAGCAAGTAGATTGCACAGCAGAGGGTTGCATTTAGCAGCTGTTTCTGAAAAGTTGGATCTTGGAAGAGGTGAGCTGTTAGGGAAACTGTAAGAAAAACAAGCGAATTTCTCAATGTCAAGCAACAAAGAAATGAGATATTGCCCTCAATTTTTAGTTGAATATTTACTATTAAAACCAAATTTTTGTACTTGAAGAAGCTCTTTCTACCCCTAGGGGAATAATTACTCAGTGAGGTCCTGGAGAAGTATAAAAGCAATGGATTTATTCCAGAAGCTCTGAGCAAGAAATGGGTTTGAAAGGTTTCTTCTGTTGTTAAGGAAAAATGTTAAGGATAGTTGTTGATTTTTAATTATATGGGTGCAAAGTGAGAAATGGAGGCCACATGTGGAGGTTTGTACACAGGTAGAACAAAAATATTTAAAAGCATTTGACTCTTAGTAGTGACTGTATTTATCATAGAAGGCTACTGATGTGTGCTATGGCATGCATTATCGTGTGCATTAATCCCACAGGCTCCCTTGTTCTGCTGGTAAGAGATAATGCAGCTATGTCCTTAGCTACTGTATAATCTGCCATCTTCCCATCAGGGAGGGATGGTATGAAGCCCATACTTCACTCAAATCACTTTATACCAAATGTAAACCGTCTTTGTTGAGATAGGTAGGGTCTTGCTAAGTTGGTTTTTTGTTGTTGTTGTTGTTGTTTTGTTTTGTTTTGTTTGGCACAGGGGAGGGAAGCCTGAATGTGATCTTGGTGTTGTCAAAGTTCCAAATAACGAGACATGATCAGTGGTTTAAAATGGTAGCTATTCTAGTCTTTTTCCTTTTTTTTTGGAAATTAAATTACAAAATAACGCAAATGCTTTTAAGGTGTGATATGCCAACAGAGTTTCAATCTTTATTGTTGTTTAAGAATTCAGATTTCACATCAGGTGAATAGCCTGGCTGATTCCTGGTGCAGGTAAAGGTTGTAACAACAGGGAAGAGGAATATGTTTGTAAATAAATTATTTCACAGAAAAAATTTAAATCCAAAAAAGATGTTTTTGTTTTTAGCAGATTCCTAACCTGTTGGAACAAAGTAAATACTTACACGATACGATTCTTTTTTAAGCAAACAGCTTTAAAAACCATAATATTTCTTTATACATATATTAAAGTAATGATTAGAGATTGCTATTCATTTGCATATTATAATTCCCTCTACCCCTCCTCCAGCTTATTAAGAAATCAGATAACTACATTATTTGGATATTAAATTATCAATATTGAAACTGTGAATTCCTCTTGACTAGTTCTTTTCTTTAAATTGCCATAATTTTTATTTTCTGATACTTATATTATTCACCAGAAAACATTTAAGGAGCACATAATATGCTGATGCAAATATTACTAATTCAACCAATATCTTAGTGTTCAATGCATGTACTTCATATATATATATATATATATATATATATATGCACATCCGTGTGTGTATACATACATCTTGACTAGTCCTTTTCCAAATACTGGAAGCATATAAAATACCATCTCTGCAACAAATGACCTCCAGACCAAGCCTGTAAAAACTTTTCTATGTGTAACACATTATTTTTCTCTGTGATCAATCAAAAGAAATTAAGAGTACAGCATTTATAGCCATTTGAACCATTCAAATTAAGTCTTCTAAGAAGTTGTTCTCACAGCAAACAACCCTACTGAAATAGAAATCTAACTTGAGGAGGAATGGAACCCAACTCTAAGTCATACAGGTCTTTACTGAAATGGCTTCTACGCACTAAGAAAGAAATCACTCGTTTCATTTTCTGCACTGATGAATCCTTTCTCTTAAGCCTCCAATGAGTGAACCACAAGCACTTGCACTTCCAAACCAAAAGAAACCTAAGACAAAATCTAACTAAACCTTTCCCAAATTCTCACACAGCCTACAATTCAGAATATACAAGTTCCATAATGTACTGAAAGTACTGATAAACATATCAATATATACTTTAGCATAATCTCAGTGTAATAGAAGTATTTCCTTTAATGAGTCTTGGGTTGTCCTCAAGATATGACCATTTTCATATAACAAAGGTGAATCAATCTGGTCCCTTGGATCTGCTGCTAGAAGAGGCACTGCATATGAACAGCATTTATCAAATATAATCAAACAGCAAAACTAAGTTCCTGATGTTCTAAGACCATCCCAACTTCTCTTTTGATACAAATGTCAAAAATCTAAAATGAAAATTCATGTTTAGAAGTGATCTAAAATATAAGAAACCTTTGAAAACCTAACCAAGATCAAGAGTTGCCTAAATCACCAACTTTGAGCAAAGGAAATGAACACCTTAAAAAGTATGCAAAGTTTTCCAGATCACTCCTAGGCTTGTCAGTAGTTCAAACCCTCTACCATTTCCTTACACAAGTTTAGAGACAGTAAGATCAGCCAGACATCAATGCATGATTATGACATCGGAGGCTTCATTCTTTATCTGCTGTGTTTTAGGTGTCAGTAATCAGTGACTTGAAGTCGATACTGAAGAATCATTTAGACAAGACAATATGATCGTGTCCCCTTTCTGCACACAAAGAAATTAGTCAGATTTGACATTGCCTAGACAGTGATGCTCCTATAGTTTCACAATTCACAAACACTCCATCATCAACCAAGAGTCTAATGTCTCCAGTAGTTAAGTGCCAGCACTGTAAAATACTCAAACTAGCACAGAGTCCTGGTGAATTCATTAAAGGATTTTCCTACCTCTTCTCACCTGCCTCTGTGAAGCAAAGCCCTGCCCCATGCAGCCAGGGCAGGGAACTACCCCTTCCTCCTCCATCTGTGTCTGCTTAGGGGAGCTTCTCAGTAGGAAGAGGATAGTGTGTGTGAACATTGGCCAGCGGAGATAGAAGAGTGTTGTAGAAGGAAGAGGGGAAAATGGGTAATTTGCAATTACCCCACCATCCCATCAACCAAAGCTTAGATAAAGACTGACTGGGAAATATAACATTTAGCTCATTACATTTGATTTCTCCCAAGCAAGTATACACATCCCTAGAGAAGGGCAGAGATAAATAACAGTGAATAAAAAAATTAATCCCTGCATATATCTGTATACTCTATATCATCTAATAGGTTCAGCACAAATACAACAACTTTCTCTTTTCTTCTAAAACTTTCTCCTCTAAGCCTCTGCAGAATGTGTTAAAAGTTGTGCAAAATGTCTTTCCCTGACTTCCTGTCAGCAACTCTGGTGGGCAGAAACTGCTCAGGGACAGGTATGAAATGTTTGATTTTTTTTTAAAGATGAAATGGTTTATACTCAGGATAAGCTTGGATATCCAAACTAATCTTTATCACAAATCAAGGGAATCCTGAACTAGAAGCAAGGAAAAATATAATTTTACATGTAAGTACATATAATCAGTTACAGTTACTTACCTGTCAAAAGCCTGCCTGGATTTATGGAAATAAGACTAAGAAGAGCATTTCTGAGGTAAGAAATGAACACAAAACAGAACCCAATGGGTTCCGTCATGGTAACTGCTCACTATTCAAGATAACATCCACTGCTTCCCACAAATGAGGCCAGCAATTCTAGCCTGGCATGGTGGCTTTATCAGTTGCCTGAGCTCTGTGTTAGGCCATGCCAACATTAATGGATTACCATGATTGCCAAATAAAAGCTGCATCAATTTTAACATAATACATACTTTGTGGACTTCAGCCCTACTTCTAGCTCTTTTAAAAAGAAGCTTAAACTATTGATTCAACAAATGAGAGTGAAGGAGTTACAGGTTTCAAAGGAAACACTGATATAGCTGCTTTTATCCTTAGTACTCTAGTCTTTTCAAGAGTATGTTTTGGGCATGAAAAGAGAAATAGTCCTGAAATATACACTGTAATTCTGTTCAATTAACCATCTTTAATGTCTGCATCAAGATGTTGTTGAGGTTAAAAATCCAGGGGTTTGGCTTTAGGGTGCCTTGGAGAACACATGGTTTTTCTCAGGACAGGCTTTGTGCCCATCGTGGGACACAAACTATCCCTTCTCCAAACCAGATACAAACAGGAGATAGCACAGGCTCTGAGTGCTTTCCAGCTGTGACACAGTACTGTCCAGTCTACTCTTCAGTGCAAGATGAAAGATCTTTAGACTAAAAGTAACCTTGTGCTGCCACGTAATCGTAATGGGCTCTTAACTTTTATCCATAAAGGAAAAGGAAATCAAAGCATGACTAAAATCTCACTGGAGGACCAGGAGTGTAGCCTAGTGGAAAGAGTGCTTGCCTAGCCTTCAAGAAGTACCACTTACATAGAAAAGCCAAAAATGGTACTGTGGCTCAAGTGAGAAAGCCCAAGGACAGTGCTCAGACCCTGAGTTCAAGCCTCAGGATTGGCCAAAAAAAATAAATAAATCCCAGGGGGCCTAAGTCAAAATGGTAGTCAAGAAGAAAACAAATCATAATAAATGCTGATGATGATGTGGAGAAAAGAAACCTTCATACACTGTTAATGAGAATATAAATTCGTGCAACTAAATTTTATTTTAAAAAATAGAACTACCATATAATCCACCTGTCCACTTTGGAGCATATACCAGAACTAATCAAGATACCTGCACATCCATGCTTGTAGCAGTATGTCCAAGAGCCAGATATGGAATCAGTTTAGGTGTCCACCAACTGATAAATTGATAAATATATTTACATCTATACCAACACCTTCTCACACACATACATATACATATATGTTTGTGTCTATAAATACATGTGTTATACATGTTTTGATACATGAGTTATACATGTATGTTCATATTTATATACATATACCTAAGTATATGTCTATAGGTATATATAAATATGTGCATAGACATATATATGTATGTATCTATATCTATGTATATATCTGTGTGCATACATATATATAAATGCAAGCACAATAGAGGTTTATTTCATAATAAAAATGAAATTGTAGCTGGACACCTACGGCTCATGCCCATAATCCCAACTACTCAGGATGCTGAATCCTGAGGATCAAGGTTTGAAACCAGCTTGAGAAGGAAAGTCAGTGAACCTCCACTTCCATTTAACGAGCAAAAAATCCAGGCTGGAGGCATGAGTCAAATGGTAGAAAGGCAGATGTAAGCGGGAAATTAAAGAGCTTGATGCCCTGAGATCAAGCTTTAATACTGACACAAAAATGTCAGTTTTCATGTTGTATGTTCTGATAGGATTATTTCACTAAAGCTAAAATGTTTTTTAAAAAATAACAAATGTCAAAGTTTCCAATCTTTTAGATGAGATGAATTCTTATATATTTTATTTCCTAAGATTTCAATGTTTTCTCTAAATTATGTATTGACTTTGTATAGTTTCTGTTTTATGTCTCAGATTGACTCAGCTTCCTTTGCAATAATAAATGATATCCTTAACAAAAATAAGTAAGCACATCTTTCTCTTTATCTGACCAATTAAGCTACAAGTAGGACAAGTAGGCTCTAATTTACCAATTTTCATTTTTATTATAAAACTTAGAAAGGAACATTTCTAAACCTTAATCTTTTTATGTGCTTCAGATGCATTTTGTTCATCTGAAAAATTGTTTTCAAGTGTCCAAATTATCCATTACAGCTGAGATTTCCACAATGACCTGCCAGAAATTAGGAGAAAAATATTTTCCAATGCAGTCAAAGAAAATATAAAAAGCATTCCCCATAAGAAACCTCTTACATTTATTATATGACTTAATGTGACACAGCATGATTACATAGAATTAAATTTCCTCTTATTTAGTCAACTCTGACTCAATATATCATATTAAAATGATTTTTTTCAGAATATAAAGCCAACTGAAATTTTTGTGGTAGGAACCAATCATTGTTTTTTCTTCTTTTTATTGGTGTATATAAATGGCACAAAGGCAGGTTCATTGTGCTATACCCGTATGTGTATTCATGCAGTCGGGTAGAATTTGCCCTTCTATTACTCTTTATTTCCTGCACCCCCTTTCTAAAACAACTTTAGGATCTTTTATTATTCTGTTTCCATGTATGTCATGAAATACTTTGCTCATATTCATTCCCAGCTTCACCCTCCTCTTCCACCCTCTGAAATGGTCCTCCCGCTCTCCACTTGTATCAATCTAGATTGATTCCATGTATGAGAGAGGGCATGTGGTATTTGTCTTTCTCAGTCTTGACTGATTTCCAGAACTCGAGGCCCTTACCTTTTTCAATCAAGGCTGACACTCTGCACTCAAGCCACATATCCATTTCCAGGTTTTTTGGTGGTTAATTGGAGATCAAAGTCTCATGAACTTCCCTGCTCCTGCTGGCTTTGAACCATGATTGTGAGATTTTGGCCTTATAAGTCACTAAGCTTACAGGAGTGAGCCACCAGTGCCCTGCTAAGATGTCCTGTGTTGAAACTGACATGAAGGCCTCGTGTCAATCACTGAAACAATTAATGGGTATGCCCACACAAGTCAACACTTCAGGCTCATCATACACAGGTACACACTTACAAGGTGTGTAATCAGGGATACTACCAAGATGGAAAATTTGAAAGTTATTATTCAAAACAGTATAATTATAATTATTCTACCTGTCAATTACGTAGCAAAATAGTGCTGATAGTGCCATCTTATAAGAACTACTCTCAACTGGAATAACCAACCCAAGGAATGAATATAGATCACCACCATCAGTGTTGGCAACCATTCTGGTACATCAGACTAGACTCAGCTACAATAACAAATAAGCCCTATTCTCAGTGAAGTAAAAGAATGGAGTTTATTGTTTTTTTAATCATTCGCCACTCAGGGACCTGCTGAGTAACTGAACAGCCACAAACTCAGAGAGAAAAAATGATTTCTTTTGGGGCAATCCTACGGTTTGAACTCAGGACCAGGCACCTGCTCCACTGATGCTCTACTACTTGAGCGACACCTGTGGCTGGTTACTTTTGAGATAAGGTCTCACTTCCCTTCTGGGCTGTTAACTGAGCCACAGCCTGTTACTGACAGCATCACCAGTATGCACCCCAGATTCCTTCCTGGAAACAGAGTGTCTCCAGCTTTACAGCCAGGGCCGAGGTGAACCTTTCTCCATCCACAGTTCAAAGCTCTGTTTTTGGACACATACAAGCAAGTTTTCCCACTGGTTGGACCTCTTATTGCTCTCTTCCCCTGACAATGTTCCTAACAGGAAGTATTTAGTTTAATATGCAAATAATCACTTGAGCCTTCTTTTGTTAAGGTTTTATGATGTGTTTTTTTCCATCAAAATGGCTAGAAAGGGAAAGACAGAATGGGTCAGTTTTTGTGTCAAAATGTCTGTCTCATAGACAGTACATAATTGTATCTATTTCTGGTTATGGACCAACCAAATCTAAGTATATTGCTATTTATTTTTTATTTGTACCCTTCTTTCTGTTCCTTTAATCCTAACTTTCTACCATCTTCTATAAATTATTTCAAGTTTTAGCATGCCATGTTAAGTTCTTTATGAACTTTAAAAATATATCTGAATTATTATTGTGGTAGCTATAGTAATTAAAATGTGAGAATCCTTAAATTTTTACAATCCATATAGAATTAATCATATAAAGCTATACAATTCTGTTTACATCTTCCCAACCAACCTTTCCATGATTGTTTTCACATATATGTACATATCATATGTGTATATATAATATATACTTATATATTATATTCACATATATTACACACATATATATTTTATGTTCACTACAAAATTTAATATTCTACCTTTTAAATAAAGGTAGAAATGAAGAAAGGAAATATCCTTTTATATTTATCATTTCTTGTTCTGTTCAGTTCTATCTGCAGTTCTAAGTTTCTTTCTAGCATCAGTACTCTTTAGGCCTAAGAACAATCTTTGCCATTACTTGTATTGTAAGTCTCTTGTGACTAATCATTTCAGTTTTATTGTAACCTTGATGTTCACTTAATTTGGCCTTCATTTTTTTCAAAGCCATTTTCACAAGATAGAAACTATTGGGCCGGCTGAGTTCCTTTTCTTATTTCAGTGCACTGCTTAAATTTCTGCAAACACCCACAGCTTCTGGTAATAGTGATACACCAAGGACAGCAACGGTTGTGCGTATGTTTTACTGGTGTTAACAAAATGTGTCCATTTTCTCAAACCTTCAAAATGTTTTTCTGTACCTCTGGATTTCAGTAGTTTTCCTATAATGTACCTAGATGTGGATTTGTTTGTATGTTTCTGAGATGAGGTTTCACTGTGTTAACCAGACTGGCGTGAAAATCCTGGCATCCTTCCACTTCAGCCTCTCAGGTCTCTGGGACTCTATACGTGAGTAACCATACCCATCTCACATATCCTTGGATATGTGAGTTATCCTTGGATAACTTTTAAGTTATATTTTAAGCTTATATTTTTCACTAAATTTAGAGAGCATTTTTAGCCAGGATATGCTCAAATACTGTTATCTGCCCCCCCTCTCTCTCCCTCCCTCCCTCCCCCTCCCTCCCTCCCTCCCTCCCTCCCTCCCTCCCTCCCTCCCTCCCTCCCTCCCTCTCTCTCTCTCTCTCTCTCTCTCTCTCTCTCTCTCTCTCTCTCTCTCTCTCTCTCTCTCTCTCTCTCTCTCTCTCTCCCCCTCTCTCTGTGTCTCTCTCTTTCTCTCAAACCTTTTCTGGGACACCAGGTCACTAAAGCTGTTCATTTTTCCCTCTGCCTTATTGGTCATGGTTGCTGACTTGTTATTTTGTGGTATATACTCTGAGTTAGACATGTCTAGCGCAAGCGCAAATATCTTATTCCAAATGATAGATTTTCAAATTCATTGTTCCTAGCGGTTCCCTCCTATCATCTCCATTTCACTTCTGACATTTCTCATCTGTTCACTGGTGACATATTTTTCTTCCAGTCCATAAAAATATTTAGAGTATCTTTAAAAACAATATTTCTCTGTTAACCCAAAGAGCTGAGCCATTTTGAGCCATTCGTGAATCTATAAATTGATTTTGAACTCAGAAATGAGAACTAGCAATTATGGTTTATTTTCCATTCTGTTTTGTTTTGATTTTGTTACTTATAACTTCTTAGCCAGTTGTGACCATGCTTTGTAGATACTGACCTTGCTACTAGCATATCATTTTTTTTTTGCCAGTCCTGGGCTTGAGCTCAGGGCTTGAGCACTGTCCTTGGACTTTCTCAAGGCTAGAGCTCTACTACTTGAGCTTCAGCACCACTTTTGGCTTTTTTCTATGTATGTGGTACGGAGGAATTGAACCCAGGTCTTCATGCATGCTAGGCAAGCATTCTACTACTAGGCCAAACTCCCGGCCCTCATTTTGTTCCCATGCTTTTCACCTTGCTCAGGTTTGGTCATCTGCATGTGTTCATTATTTTAAAACATTCTACAGAATTGCGTTGCAATGCTAAGAGAAAAGAGTCTAAGAAATATTCTAGCTACAATCTTTGGACTAAATGTCAATCACATTCATGACCCAATCTGATTATGAAAAAAATTGCTTTCCCCAGTCTTCCTCTCATCAGATCCTAGAAAAGCATTTGCAAAATCATGTCCTAAATATTTATGGAAAATCACCACTGGGTGACTGTGCGTGTGACTCAGTGGGGGTACATGTTACCCAGCACACAAGAGGCCTTGAGTTCCATCCTCCTCACGGCTGCTAAAGAAAAAAAAAGAAAAGTAGAAAAAGGAGGGAGGGAGGGAGGGAAACTACTGTTGACACTGCCTATTGTATTCTTCAATAACAAAATCAGAAAACGCAACATTTTATTTTCATGGCTACCTAGGAAGTTACTGTGAAAGTCTACTTTAGAAAAAAAAATATGTTTGCATCCACTAAAGACTGTTTTTGCCTGGCCAGGAGTCATAATACATACATCACCAAAGTTGGATGGAAGGTAAGTGCCTGAGTCCAGGCCCACAAGTCTCAATCTAAACATTCCCTATTTATCTTCAGTCCTTAGTGTTGCCACAGGCGGTTTGGCAGCCCAAGAGCATGGTCTGGGAATGGAATGAAACTGTTAAAGCAACTAATATGTGGAAAGTCTTACCTTTGTAATAAATGCAGATTTCCAAATGCTCATCAGACAATGAAATCCTAGTACTACAAGAAATGGAGAATACAACAAAAATTGATTTCTAACCTTTCACTGAAGACTGGAAGCCAAATATTAAACCTGAATAAATCATAGAGAATGAGGTAATGAAGTTTCTTGTCCAGCAAGTAAAAAATTAATAAAGAGACTCTTATGAAAAAAATCTTTAAAAATTAAGAACTCATCAAATGGTAATATACATAGAATAGGCCACTTTATAAACTACTGGGACATAGTACCAAGTAAGCTTTGTAGTCAGTATAGAACAGTTTCAACCAAATTCATGAGAGGCAGTAGGCTTTGAACTTAACTGTGGACTCTGTCATTTATTGGCCATGTGACCAGGAGCACTCAGTGTCATTAGACCAGTGTTTTCATCTGGAACTTGGATCACATAGTAGTCCTACCTGAGACAGTTATGGTATTACATTGTTGTATGAATGAGTGAATGAATGTATAAAAGTGTATCAGACTTAATAAATAGTATTATGTAATAGCTATAATGAGTAACTAAAAGATCATTATGAAATTACAGGGTACGTATGGGGGGGCTGAATCCAAACCTTTTTCCCTTTGATAACTAAACCATAAGGAATATTGCATTTCTACTTGAAGTTATTATGAAAGTAAGCAAAACCCACTCATAAAACATGAGCCATTAGAATAGAATATTCCAGGGAGAGTTCTGGAGAAAATATATGAAATGTAACAAAAGAGGAAAATATAACCTTGGAGATTTGACAAGTGATATTAATAGTATACGATTATTTTATGAATGTTTGAAACGTACATATGGTTCTATAATACTACATGTATATTTCAGTTACTCATATAATTTGAACTATTTCTTTAGCTGGGATGTAGCTTTGTGGCAAAGTACTTGCCTAGCTGATGCAGTGCTGTGGGTTCAATCCCCACAACCACATGTTAATTAAATTAATTAATGGAAAATAAAATATTTCTTTAGAATAGAACTCATGATGCTGGGTGCCAGTGGCTCACACCTATAATCTTAGTTACTCTTGAGGCTGAGATTTGAGTATCATAGTTCAAAGTCAGCCTGAGACAGCAAATCCATGCAATTTTTATCTCCAATTAACCACCAAAAAAGCTGCAAGTAAAGATGTGGAAGGCGTGCTAGCCTTCAGTGTGAACTCTAAGGAACAGTAAGCAAGTCCAATGCCTGCCCAAACCACTCTCACATTCTCAGTTTGTCACCATATCCAATGTCCACATGCTCCCAGGTTCTGTCTCCCCACTGCTCTTCCTGCTTTCTGCCCCTCCTCCAGGGATCTCTTCCTGGGTCTATTCCTGCTGTTTGTCTAACTTGCATGTTGCTATCAGTTATCCCCAAGAGGTCCTGAGGCCTGCCAGGCTCTTCCTACTACACCCCCAGGGAGAATTTATTCTGTATTTGCATTCACTTTCCTATGATCTCTCTTCTCCACAAGTTCTGAGTCTCTGTTAGAGTCTGCATTGTCTTGGTAAATATGTGACTTCCCTGACTTTTAAATCACAGTCGTTAACAAGTGAGTTAAAAAGGCAAAAAGATACAAACGGGGAAAAAGGAAGGGTGGGAAGAAAGGGCCAAAGACAGAAAATGAGTTCCATTTAATCACTTTCATGTACTAGTCCTAGGGCTTCAACTCACAGGGCTTGAGCTTAGGGCCTTAGTACTGTCTCTGAGCTTCTTTGCTCAAGGCTAAGCAACAGCTCCACTTCCAGCTTTTTGGGTAGTTAATTGGAGAGAAGAGTCAGCCAGTCTCAGCCTGCCCAGGCTGGCTTTGAACTGTGATCTTCAGATCTGAGCCTCCTGAGCAGCTAGGAGTACAGTGAGCCACCAGAACTAGCCCATTTTATTTTTTAATTAGAGTTCATTGATGGAATAGAATCTTCTCTCCAAATCCACTCATCTGAAGCACAGCATTTACCTCATCTGTAAGGAATTCCTGATACATTTATTTATACTGCTTTTGTTTATATTCCCACTGATGTGAAACTAAACCACAAGAAAATGCACTGCCTGTCACAAGAAGCACTGGCATCTGTTTTCCCCTTTTAAAATAATTTAACAAAATAGCAAAAGTTTGAAAGTGGAGGTTTCCAATTGGGAGGATGAAAATAATTCCTTATTCTGATGACTCTACTCAGCCCACAAAAAAAAAATTATACAGCAAGTACACCAAATTTCCTTTATTCTAGGCCCAAGAAAAAGAATTAAAAACTCATCTTAAAATTCGATAAGATGAGCCAGATAAGCCAGGTGCTGGTGGCACATACCTATAAGCCTAGCTACTCAGGAGGCTGAGATCTGAGGACTGTGGTTCAAAGCCAACCTGGACAGAAATGTCCCTATGAGACTCTTACCTCCAATTAACCATTCCAAAAACAAAAGTGGTGCTCTGACTCAAGAGGTAGAGTGCTAGCTTTAAACATAAGAGGCTCAGAGACAGTGCCCAGGCCCCTAAGTTCAAGCAAAAATAAACAAACAAACCCACCCAATCGCCCTCCAATGCATCCCCAAATAACAGCACTTTCAACCTTAGGTCTTCAGCACATGAGTTTTGATGGAACACGTTCTGTCCATAGCAAGCCAAGTTATTCTTCCTCTCTGTACCTTCTCTTTAAAAAAAAAAAAAAAAAAAAAAAAAAAAGAGGACAGGGCCAGGAGTTTGGCCTGTCTAGCATGCATGAAGACCCAGGTTCAATTCCTTGGTACCACATACAGAGAAAAAACTGAAAGTGGTGCTGTAGCTCAAGTGGCAGAGCTCTAGCCTTGAGAAAGCCCAAGGACAGTGCTTAGGCCCTGAGTTCAATTCCCAGGACTGGCAAAAAAAAAAATAAAGAAGACAATCTATATTTACACAAACACAACGGTTGTTCACCATAAGCAGCCCTCTATATTGAATTAATTTTAAGTAAGTAAATGTAAGCCTTGGTACCAGTACTCTAAGTATCCAATAATCCAATGGGACTGATGCTGCCCAGATAAGGAGCATTTCCATCAGGAAAGTCCTATTTGTTAGCATTGATCTACATCAGGGGAAGGTATATCCTTGAAGGAAGAAATATCAGCCCTGGAGTGAGTAGAGAATCTCATGAAGAATTCCCTTCCTTTCTGATCCCTTTTAACCAGCATTTATCAGAAAACCCAATGAAAACTGATGTAAACAATACAAGATCTTATTTGCTCTCATAATTCTCAAACCAAAACAATCAAAGATCTTATTTGCTTGTATAACTCTCAAACCAAAGCAACTGGGCACTGTTTGATCAAGGTTCTTGCTTTGCTTGTCTCTTTCTCTCTTTCTTCTCTTAACAATTTAACGCCTAGCCTACTTCTTCTGTGTGTTTACAAATGGCTATAGCAGATAGGAGATTTTTACCTGCTACCTCCTGTCACACACATCATGGAAGTGGAGCACATTTAGCTATTTGGGGTGAGGGAGGACTTCCCCCCAAAACTAGAATGAAACCAGTCTTCACTACCAACCAGCATTCCCCAAACTATGCCTGCTTAGTAGAGATTGGTACTTCTCCCAGTGGAAAGAAGAGCAATGAATTCTGGGAAGGTGCCAGCACAGATGCTTTTCTACCTCCAGCACCCAAATATGCAGGCATGCGCCATATTAACAGGGGTTAGGTAATTTGATCATTTCCAGCCCAAGTATCTGTGTTCTGAATCCAGGCTCCTCTTGTCCTCTCGCTCCAACAGGGAACCAGAACTGATTTATTTTAAACTTTTATCAGTATTTATAGGTACTTATATGTTTTCCTTATAACGTCTCTCATTCCTCTCCTCGTCCCTCCTCTCTTCCTCCTTTGCTCCTTTCTTCTTCCTTGCCACCTGTCACTGGTACCAGGGTTTGAACTCAAGGTGTTACTTTTGCTTGATTTTACTTACTTGGTGAGAACTCTGCTATTTGAGCCTTGCTTTTCTTTTTGTTTCATTCATTATTTGAATCCCAGAATAGTTTCAAACCCTAATCCTCCAGATTTCCGCCTCCAGTGTAAGATTATAGGTGTGAGCCACACCCATGCATGACATACTGTATTTATTTTTATTTTTAATGTGTATGGATATGTGTGTGTGCGCGCGCGCGAGAGAGAGAGAGAGCGAGAGAGAGCGCGTGCACTGAATGGGGCTTGAACTCAGGGCCTCTCACTTGTTAGGCTTTACTTTCTGAGTAGGTTCCCTACCATTTGAGCCATACCTCTACTTCTAGCTTTTTGTTGGTTGACTGAAGATCAGAGTCTCTTGGATTTGTCTGTTTGGGATGACTTGAGCCATGATCCCCAAATCTCTGCCTACTGCGTAGCTAGGATTACAACAGATGCGAGCCACTAGTACTGGGCATATATGTATTTCTCATGATGAATTTCTAAGTATATTGAGGGCTTGGAAACTGCAAAATAAAAAAGAGAATCAAGCTTCAAAATCATTAGTCAAAGTTGATTGTTTTGTGGAATATAAAAATCAAAATGAGAATATAATGTAACCCTTCTATTAATTACAACAAAAAGGAATATTAAAAAAGAAATACACCTAAACAAACAAAAATCAAAATGAATGAGAAAATGTAATGGAAAGAGTATTATGTTCAGGATAACAGGAAAACTGCAAAGCTAAACTCTATCATTTAACTATCTTCTGCCCAGAGTCAGCTAAATCCATTTAAACCTTCCACATGAAATTATTCTCATATATAATGTAAGATCTATAAAAATAATTGCTAGGATTAAAAAATAAAATGACTGTAGAAAAGTCTTCCAAATGCCTGGAAAATAGCAACCATAACATCAGTGCTTACTTATTATATTGTATCACATTATACAATAATAATTCAGAAACGAGAAATTCTTTATAATCATGTAAAAAGAAATAAGCAAGTTGAACTTACATGGATAAATTTTCTTGGGGGGTGGGCTTTTCGTCAGTTGTGGGGCTTCAACTCAAGCCCTGAGTGCTGTCCCTGAGCCTTTGTGTGCTCAAGGCTAGTGTTCTACCACTTGAGCCACAGTGTCACTTCTGATTTGTGAGTGGTTAAATTGGACATTACAAGCTGGCTTCTGTCCAGGCTGGCTTCAAACTATGATCCTCAGATCTCATCCTCCTGCATAGTTAGGATTACAGGCATGAGCTACCACTGCCCACCTTTTACATGGATAAGTTATAAAGACTTCTCAATGACCATAACAAAAAGTCTGAATAAAATACTGCTGAGGGGAAAGCTTCTGATAATATTTACTACATTCTAAATCAATGCAAAAATCAGGACAGTTGATTCAACAAATACTCTTGGAATAACTGCCCAACTAAGAAGAAATACATCTTAAATTTACCTTCTACAAATTTGCATCTAAGTATATTAAATATCTAAAACACAGAGTAGCTAGTATTTTTGCTAGGCTACAAAAATCCCATAAAGACTGAGCCTTACTGGCTCACATCTATAATCCTGTAGTGAATCAGTGGGCTGAGGTCTGAAGATCAAGATTCAAAGTCAATCCAAGCAGGGAAGTCAGGAGATTCTTATCTCCAATTAACCACCAAAAAGTCTCCTTACTTCATTATGAATGAACATATATACATACTCATATATATATATATATAGTACATTAGAGAAAGAGCTGGAATGAAGGTCTTGAAGCCTAAAACTAAGTCAAGAACTTATGTTTACCTTTTATCATCAGAAATCTTCTAAAGTTTTAAGTGGTAGAGCACTACCCTTGAGCAAAAAATCCAAAGTGAAAGTGCAAGGCACTGAGTTCAACCCCAACACTAGTACACCCCCCCCACACACATACACACACAAATTCCAAAAGTAAGTATAGGTCAAATTTATGTCTGGGGTAAGGAAGGCCATACAAAGTATGGTTGTATGTTGTACTCTTTAAAGGAAAAGAGGGATGAATTTTAAAGACACTTTTTTGATGAAGATTCTGGATTGCCTGACTCCAAAAATTGGCAACATTGGCTGGGCACCTGGTGGCTCATGGCTGTAATCTTAGCTACTGGGGAAGCTGAGATCTGATGATCATGGTTCAAAGCCAAACTGGCAGCAAAGCCTATGAAACTATTATCTCTAATTAACTACCAAAACAGCTGGAAGTGAATCTGTGGCTCCAGTAGTAGGGAGCTCATCTTGAGCACAAAGATCAGAGATAGTACCCAGGCCCTGAATTCAAGCCCCCGCACCAACACACACACACACACACACACACACACACACACACACACAAAACTTGTATATTTGGGAAAGTTTGCTAATTTTTCTCTACATCAATGTCCTCTCCTGTTGGACATCTGTTATCTGTTTTGTTTATATTGGATATGCATTTCTACTTCCTTCTATATTTCCACACACACACACACACACACACACACACACACACACCACACACCTAGGTCCGGTAGTTCAATGCTCCATTCCTAAACTTTCTAAGTTTTAGGTGTGATTCAGAATCTGCAAGAGCAATACATACATAAAATATGAAACACCCAGCCCAGGCTATTCCACTAAGACCAGAAGAACTAGCAATTTCTAGCACCTAAGTTTTGCTGGTGGTCACAGTATACCTTCCAGTGAGTATCACCATCTATTGGCCCTGAGGCAGTTTGGTTTGGGGTTGGTGATATCAGAGGCAGAAACTTACTGTCCTCTCATATCATCCTACTTGTTTGACCTTGAGCTAGGAGTACAGTGGCGATTCCCCTGACTTCTGCTCCTCCACCTTTTTCTGTCAGCAGTTCCTGTAATGTTTTCTATTTCCTAGACTGATCCCTATCTAATACACATATCTAGTTATTTTTTCCTAGGAAAACAATGATTAAAGACAAAAGGGAAATCTATGCAAGGTTTCATAATACATACAGAGTAAAAGCTTTCAACACATGACTGATTAATCAAGTAGAAAACAGATGGACTAAAAGTGATAAAATGGCAACATCTCCTTACAGTAAGTTCCTAATTAAATTATATTTTCATACAACAGTCTTAACATTTAAGTACTAAAAATTCAGAATGGATGAACTTTCATGCATATATATTTAGTAAAAATTAAGGGAAAAGTTCTATCTCTGTCTCATTACCTGAGAAGCCATCCATGTAATCGCTTGTATATGTTTTAAATAATTTGTTCATGTATTTATGTATTTAAGTACATATTGCTTTTCCTGCATAATGTCTTTCATGTATAATTTCCTAAGCACTTACATTTGCCTTATTCTTTTCTTTGTTTTATTTTTTATTGTCGGGGTAATGTATAGAGGGGTTACAGTTACATTCACCAGGTAATAGGTGTATTACTTCTCACACATTGATACTTCTTCTCATGTTTTTATCCCCATTTCCCTCCCCTAACTTCCTCCCAATCATCTTATTTCCCCCTTCCCCTTTCCTAGTTCAATTAAACAAATAAACATATATACAATATACCAGGTAACAAAGTCAGATACAGTAACAATATGAGATTAACCATAAGGGCAAAAAAGAGAAGAGAAATATCGTAGTACATTAAGAACAACAATCACACAAGATGAAGCTCTTGTTCCCATATCCTAGAGATCCTTTCATTTAGTCTTATCCTAAATGACCTTATGTACCTAGGTTTTGAGCTATTTTAATCCTCTGCTAGGAGAGTCTAGATGTGTACTAATTACTACAAATGAGGGTAACCATTGAGCCTATGTTCCTTTGGGTCTGGCTTACTTCACTTAATATGATTTTTCCAAGTCTTTCCATTTCCTTACAAATGGGGTGATGTCCATTCTGGCTTGCTTTATTCTTTTTAATGACATGTAGTAAATTTGTTAACCATAACAGTGTTATCTATTTCCAATTGATAGACATTTACATTATTTTACTACATGAAGAGTGCTAGAAGTGAAATTCTCTTTCACCACAGGTGTGTAAATTTTATTTAATATACATACACTTAATATATGATGTTGTAAGGAAACTCAGTCTTGAGAAATAGAGAAGCCACTACTTAAGAGCCAAATTATGGGCATTTATTGGAGAGCCAGAGGACTGCTGGTGGACTCTTTTTTCAAAGACCAGCAGCCCAAAATGCAGCTAACACAAAGCTTATAGATGCCAAAAACACATAAAGTATGAGGAAAATTAAACCTAAAAAAGTTATACATAAGCAGAGAAAACAAGATGAGGGCACTTAAACCTAATAGAAATGCTAACTAAAAGCAAACCATCAGGGGAAATCAAGGGCCAATTATCTAGGGGAAGCATAGGGCCAGTCTCCTTACTTCTTCTTGAATGAGCATGCACACATGCAGTACATACATACATTGGAGAGCTGGAATAAAGGTCCAGAAGTCTAAAACGAAGTCAAAATCTTTAATCATCAGAAGACATTTATAGGGTCAGAAATGTTTACTTGATTATAAGCCTACAGGTAAGTCCACTGTCACGAGACGACAAGAATTCATTTACTGGTCTAATACAAAGAGCAGTGAGAGGAGTCATTATCTTTTATTCATTGCCCGTGCCTACATCTCATAAGCAACAGGTATTTTTACTGTTGTTGCTACCATTGTGAAGTATGGATTGTTTTTATCTGATCATTTACATGATATGAGAAAATCTCTGGGAATGATTAATATATAATCTTTTTTTCGTTGAACTATAATTAATATTAAACTCTCATAAAAGTGGAATTCTATCATTTCTTTTAATGGGAGTTGTTCATTTTTTAATGTGTTCTTGATGCTGCCGTTTGGAGCTTTTGGTTAGTCAATTTCCCATTCTTCAGTGCACAAATGCAGACCTAAGCTCCTTCTTTATCTCACAGGCCTATTCTATACAACCCCTTATTGCATCAGAAACAGATACTGGGCACCTAGAAATGGCCCCTGTGCCAGAGAGCCAGTGGAAATTCAAGTTAGCCAATCCAGTCACCTCAAGGAACTTTGCTACTTCTACCCGGAGTTCCCCACACGCATACCACTGCTCCAGCTTCCTGTTATCTGAGTACCAGCCCCACACAGGGCCCTGCTCAGAAACCTTCCCTCGTTCTGGAGATGTTTGGTTTTACCTTTCATCTATCTGATGAAAGTGTCCCTGTGTAGTTTCGGTCCCCCCCCCAAAAAAAAAGATCCCAAATCTTACAAAATAAAGAAATCTTCCTGTCACAAAGGAGAAAAATAAAGCCTTGTTTTTGTTGTTATTTTTTGTCTCAAATATATCTATCCAGCCTGTTTGAGCACAAACCTCAGATTTCAGTCTCCTAAGTAGCTGGGATTACAAGCATTAGCTTGTGCCCAGCTTCAAAGCTGTTTTGATAAGAAAAATTGCATTGTATTCCCATTTTGTCTGAAACAGCCAGAAGGCTACCAGGACTGAACAAGTTGAGCCATTGGATCCTATATTACTATTCTGCATACATCTCAAGTCTCACTAGATTTTCCTTTTTTCACACACACACACAAAAAAATCCTCATTGTGTCATCTTCTTTAACCTGAAGGGGACACAATGGTATATTTTGTTCACATTCATCATTCCTTAAACAAATACTTCATTCTAACAGTAGGAAGGTTAAGGATATGCAGCCACAAACCAAACCCAGTCTTTTAGCCTTCCAGGAAAAAGCAGCCCCTGCTCTCAGGCTCTTTGGCAAATGCCCAGGTGATGACCAGGGTGTATGAAATAGCACACAGGTTGCTCCTCCCACTTCCCCAGGAACTTTCCGTTTTTTCACACCCTGTCTTCTGTTCTGACAAAGAACTGTTAGCAATAAACATTCTTTTAAAGCAACATCCTATAATAAAATGGATTAGATCATTTCTACCTCTGGACACCATCCATACATAAAACATGGAATGACAGCCCGAAAATCCCCAAGTAGGACTGGCAGCCTGTGCATCTCAGCATGTACGGGTAAAGTGCAAACTCTTCTTCAAGACCAAGGAGATGAAATAGGGACCCAAAGTGTGCAACAGGCAGATAATGCATTACCCACACACCTTTCTTCCCCTACATAAGTCCACAGGGAAAACAGCTGTCTATTTCTGTAGCCATTCTCCCTCTTCAAGCTCCCAAATCCCTACTGGGAATTCCTTCAGCAAGAGATAAATATTATGAAACACAACTGCTTTCCACTTGTCATACGGTGTTTTATTTTGTGTGTGAATGTGCTGGTACTGGGTCTTGAACTCAGGGCCTGGGTGCTGTCTCAGAGCTTTGTCTCTCAAGATCGGCCCATTACTTCTTGAGCCACATCTCCGCTTCTGGTTTTTGGGGAGTTTAATTAAAGACAGTCTCAGGGACTTTCCTGCCCTGTTGGGCTTTGAATCAAATCCTCAGATCTCAGCCTCCTGAGTAGCTAGAAATACAAGCGCGATCCACCACGGTGCAGCCCTCTCCTGATTTGTATTGTTTAAAAAAAATCTTTGAATTCAGAGTTTGGAGGGGAAAAGCAAAATTTCACCTAGGGTAATGGAATGGAAATGGTCATAGGCAACTCCAAGTGAAAATCTTAAGGACTAACTAACATTTTAAACTTTTCTGCCTCCAACAGAAAGAAAGTAGGTGCAAGCTGAGCACCGGTGGCTCACACCTGTAACCCAAGCTACTCAGGAGGCTGAGATCTGAGGAATGAGGTTCAAAGGCAGCCCAGGCTGAGTTCAATCTCTATGATCCAGCACAATAATAATAATAACAATCATAATAATAATCTAAAAATGGAAGACCAGACACAGTGACTCATGTCTAGAGTCCAGCTACTCAAGAGGAGACAGGAGGATCTTGGTTCCAGCACAGCAACGGTAAATTGACATGATGGCCCTGATTTCATAATCCACTACATTAAAAAAAAGGATGTAGGAACAGGGTTACCTGTTCTTAGCATGGATGTAAGTAAAGAATGTATACATTTAGTTATATCTCAAAGGGTATTTGGTAGTTTTCAAGATTATGCTGGACATAAGTTGGGTAGAGATTTGAATTCCAGACAGTGGAATTTCTCTACTTTTCCATGAAGAATGTCACCTTTTTGGGTCCTTGAACAAGGCACCTAAATAGGGTAGAGATCTTAAGAAATTATATACACAGCTGGGCATGGTGGCTCACTCCTACAATCCTAGCTACTCAGGAGGCTGAGATCTCAGGATCATGGTTCAAAGCCAGCCTGGGCACAAAAGTCCATGAGCCACTTATCTCCACTTAAGCACCAAAAATACCCCAGAAGTGACACCATGGCTCAAGGGGTAAGGCAGTAGCCCCCTGAGCTAAAGAGCTCAGGGACAGTGCCTAGGCCGAGTTCAAGTCCTACGACTGACATATACATATATATATACACAGAGACACACACACACAAACACGCACTGAGGAGCAACCAAGAGAACACACCTCCTAAACCACATTTATACCCCAGTATTCTTTAAGTACTATTTCCTGTATCTTTTGTGATTTAAGCAGTTGTGTCATTTTCTCAATATTAGAACTCAATACACACGAAGTACTCAACCAGAAAGTTTCTACAATGCAACATGCAACAGTGAATGGTGTAGATGAATGGAAGTAGAAAAACAAAATCAGACATATTACGAGAAACTGGTAGGGTCTAACAGCTGATTTCAGGTAGGAAATGAGAGAATAACCCGCGAGCAAAGGTTTTAGAGTTGGTAACAAAATAGCTGTGGGGCTTTATTCGACATTTTTGTTTTTGCTTTTTGTTGTTGCTCTGTGTGTGTGTGTGCGCGCGCGCGCAGGTCCTTATGCCCTTCTTGTTCTGTTTTGCTTTTACCTCAAGGCTGGTACTCTACCACTTGAGCCACAGCTTCACTTCTGGTTTTTTGCTAGTTAACTGGAAATAAGAATCTTATGAATTTCTCTTCCTGAGTAGCTTCAAACCCTGCTTCTCAGATCTCAGTATCTGAAGAAGATAAGATTACAAACATGTGCCCTCAGCACCCAGGTGTGTTTCTGGCAGAAATCATTTCCTCGAGTGTAGTCTATAAGGGAAAGCTACCACAAGCAGATACCAAAGATCAAAGAACATTCTGGAATTCACCAAGACCAAGATTTTGGGAGTTATAAGAAATGTGAGAAGGAACATAGGATTTTTGTTGTCAGTCTGTAGCATAAATGGCAGGTGAATGACATAGTCTTTATAAACAGAAATAAACCTATGTGCCAGTGGCTCACTGTGCTCCAATGGCTCACACCTGACATCCTAGCTACTCAGGAGACTGAGATCTGAGGATCACAGTTCAAAGCCAGCCCAGATAGGAAAATCCAGGAGACTCTTGGTCCCACATAACTACCAAAAAGTCTGATGTAGAGTTGTGGCTCAAGTGGTAGTGTGCTACCCTTGAGCACAAAACCTTAGGGACAACAATTAGGCCAAGAGCTCAAGTCTCAAGACCAGCACTAAAAAAAAAAAAAAACCAGAGATAAAAACAAAGTGAGAGAAAATGAGTGAACTAAGTTGTGTTGGCAAAAGAAGACACAATAAGAAAGGAAGGAAGGAAGGGAGGAAGGAAGGGAGGGAGGGAGGGAGGGAGGGAGGGAGGGAGGAAGGAAAGAAGACACGCCTCATTAAAGTTTAAGAAGAACTAAAAGAGTATAGCACCCAAAAGAAAAGAAAAGCCACATACAAGGTCACTAACAATTTCATATGCTAAAAAAAAAATGGAGAAAACCTGAGAAATAGACATTTGCAATCCAGTAAGAGATCAAATTGTGCCCTTGAAAGAAGTGGCAAGGGCGGAGGATGCATGTGCTTGTGTGCATGCATGCATGCATGAGCACATCTGTGGCAGGACTGTTTGAACTCAAGGCCCAGGTGCTGTCCTTGGTCTTTTTTACTTGTGGCTGATGCTCTACCTCTTGAGCCACTTTTGGCTCTTTGTTGATTAACTGGAGGAAAGAGGGTCATGGACTTGCCTTCCCAGGTTGGCTTTGAACCTTGATCATCAGATCTCACCCTCCTAACTAGCCAAGATATAAGTATGAACCACCAGGACTCAGCAGAAGGGAGATTTTTAACTGGTTAGGGGAATAGAAGCAAGAAGGTAGAAGAATGAGAGAAAAAGTAAAAGAAAAAAATGGATCATTATTTTTGAAAACTTCTGTGAAGAAAAGAAGTAGGTAATATCTCAATCGATGAAAAACTGACAGCTTTTTACAAAGTGAATGTGTTCATACGAGATAGGAAGATAGGAAAGAAGAGAAGGTATGGGAAAAAAAAGTGTAACTGCTGAAGGCACGAAGAAAAGAAACTGAAAGCAGAGCCAGGGATGAAAGCTTT
Organism: Megascapheus bottae; assembly: GCF_031878675.1. Classification (NCBI taxonomy): domain Eukaryota; kingdom Metazoa; phylum Chordata; class Mammalia; order Rodentia; family Geomyidae; genus Megascapheus; species Megascapheus bottae. The sequence continues at coordinate 68,115,804 of NC_143516.1, forward strand.
GTCCTAAAAGAAGCAAAACCAGCATGTCTCTGATGAAGATTTATTATGTTGAGATATTCTGAGAAAGAGAATAACCTCTATAGTCATCCAAATTCTCTAAAATTCTTTCTGAATGGTTATCATGAATGAATCAACTAACTACATCAAACAAATCATTTCTAACAGTCATCTGTGTATCAGTTGAATATTTATTTCAGTAGTTTTGCTTGAATTCAGCTTGTGTCTGGTGCCTCGTCTCTATGCTCTATTTGCATTGGAATGAGAAAGAATCATATGCTAAAATAATTTCACTTGGAAAGATGAGTCATAATAATGAATAAAAAACACAAGAGCTAGGGAATTACCAACCATATGGAACAAAAGGCCCTATTTCCTTCCTAATAAAAAAATAAGAATACATAAAATGAGAAGAATGAAGAGGATCTAGAATGGGGAGAAAAACATTATGTTCATTGAAACAGCACTACAGATATAATCAGTATTTTCAGAGAGAAGACAAAATCACCTACCCAGATAAAGAAAAGACTAAGAGACAGCTGAGAAGGAAAGAGGTAGATTTATGACACATCAGGTTCTTCTCAGTTTCCCATATTTTCAAATATTAAAGAGCTAAGAGCAGTAGGGCACTGATAGCGTATGCCTGTAATCCTAGCTACTCAGGAGGCTGAGATCTGGGGATCAAAGTCCAATGATAGCCTGGCCCAGAAAGTCTGGGAGACTCTTGGGCCAAGTGGTAGAATCCTGGCCTTGAGCTTAAAAAAAAAGAAAAAGAGAAAAGAAAGCTCAGAGATAGTGCCCAGGCCCTGAGTTCAAACTCCAGGACTGTCACAAACACAAAAACATAAAGCTAAAAGCGATTTCTCAGCCCTTTTGCAACTACTATTGTGGTGTGACTTCCAATCAGATGTCCAAGCCTGGGATTTAAACTCAGGACTGGATTCGTGGAGGAAGAGCTTGCAGGGCCCAAGACTTGTCAGCTGGTACTGTTTGGCTCCAAAATCAGTTCTAACAGATGCTTCTTTTTCTCATTTGACTCACCTGCCTATACCTGGCCTTTAACTCAGGATTTTTTTTTCTAATCAAGTTTAGTGTTCTACCACTTGAATCATACTTCCAATTCTGGATTATTTTCTGAGGTAGTTAGGATCAAAATTATCAAGGTGTAACTATGAAAAGCAGTATGGTGGTCCCTCAAGACTAAACATAGAACTCCCCTATGACCCAGCAATTCCATTACTTGGCATTTACCCAAAAGTCCAGAAACAAGGACATACTAAATCCACTAGCACAACGATGTTCATTACAGCACTATTTACCATAGCAAAGGTATGGAATCAACCCATATGTCCCTCAGTTGATGAGTGGATCAACAAGATGTGGTATTTGTACACAATGGAATTCTATGCTGCTGTCAGAAAGAACGATATTGCCCCATTTGTAAGGAAATGGAAAGACTTAGAAAAAATCATATTAAGTGAAGTAAGCCAGACTCAAAGGAACATAGACTCAATGATTTCCCCCATTTGTTTACAATAAGGCAAATCCTAGATACATAAGGCCATATAGGATGAGGCTAAATGAAAGGACCTCCAGGATATGGAAATAAGAGCTATAATGTGTGATTATTGTTCTTAATGTACTGTTATTTCTCATCTCTTTTGTTGTCCCTTGGTTATCTCATATTGTTACAGTATCTTACCTTGTTATCTGATATATTGTACATATGTTTATAGGATAGAGGAGGGGGGAAAACAAGATGAGGGTGGGGACTGAGGGGAGGGAAATGGGGACAAAAACATGAGAAGAGATATCAATGTTTGTGATGTAATGTACCTTCTATCTGGCGAATATAATGTAACATTTCTATTAATTACAATAAAAAAGATATTAAAAATATCAAGGTGTAAAATTACTATCTCTCAAGCTAACACTGATGGCTCATGCCTGTAACCCTTGAAACTCAGGAGGCGGGGATCTGAAGGTTGCAGTTCAAAGCCAATGAGGCAGGGGCAGTGCCCAGGCCTTAAGTTCATGTCCCAATAACCGTACAAAAATGAAATTTAATAAATTACTATCTTTCTACCCCAAACTCATATCTGTCCTCTACCTTGTGATACTGCAAACATTTGAAATGATACTATCCATATTTCTGCCTTCTGGCTTGCTCCCCTTCAGCTGTTCCTACAGGGACTCTGAAAGAAAACTACAAGGCTGGAGAGGGAAGATGAGCCTTCCTCTTCCTTCTCTGTTTCCTGAGGACTTCCTGTCCATCCATGGCAGACCCTGAAAGCAATACTCTCCCTGGTTCGGTAGCAGCTCTTTCCTTCAACAGCACCCGACTTTAGAGTGCAGATTTCCCAGTTCTCTCAAGCCCAGCTTTCATACTCATCACACACCACATAGATGTGCTTCAGGTTCGCATCAGCTCAGTGGGGGGGGGAGCTGCTCTAGCTTTCTAACTTGACATGATTCCTATTATAGTAAGCTACTTCACAAGAGAATTGGCTGTGGGGAATCTTGCTTGACCGACAGCCCCATCACAATACTTGGGTTGAGACCAAAGCCCAGCCCATCACTTATTAGCCCTCCCCAAAGCCTACCATTGGTCCATTCCTTAGGAATGTGGGACTCTTCAATGGAGGCAACTTTGGGGACTCCCCATCATCCAGGTCAAAACCTGCTTCAGGTTTTGCCCCACCTGGGAGCTTGGTGCCCCCATGCGAGGTCTGAAAGCTCTGCTCCCTTCCTCCTCCCTCTTTACTTAGCCTCCACTGTTATTTCCCAGGAAATCTTCCTGTCCACAGAACCTTCTCTTCGCTGCTTCGCTGGCCTCACACTGTAGTTGTGGTGGTAGTCCAGGCAAGCAGAGAGCAGTCAATAAGATGTTAGTAATGCATATGGACTATCAACAGGTCTGTCAGGTTTTGACACATTCTGTCCCCAATATTCCCCAACTCCTACCTGCTGTGCAGGAGAGGCGAAGGGGTGGTTTAAGTTCTATCAAATGAAGTGTAGTCTCTAGAACCTGAATATATATGTGATATGTGATGTGCTGTATATGATGTATGATACATGGAAATTCCTTCTCAGCACCACAGGTCCCATTACAGGATCATCATTTCTTTACTTGCCACTTGTGGCACAAAGCAAAGCACCTTTTCACATTCTCTTGTAAATAGCAATATTTAAATCATGGTAAATAATGTTCCAAGAGCAAGTTACACTGGAGAAATAGAGGTACTGAGTGGCCAGGTGTAATAGTAATACTTTTCACCTTTAGTCAGCATTACGTATTCTTCCTTTCTGCAGTGTTTTCTCACTGCTTCATTTAGACTACTTCAGCCTAAATAACTCAAAATATTTAACTCACTTCTTGGGTCATAGATGATGGCTCATTATTTCTTTTTCTTTTTTTGACTTGTGGGTTATCCCCACTCACAATTCTCTTCCCCCACATCCATCAAAGCTTTCTTGGTTTCTATTCTTAATTTCTATTTCCTTCCTTGATCTTGAAAGGTTGCCCTGACCTCAGTCTTTAGCCTTCTTCTCCATTTTACACTCTATTTTGACTCTTAAATCATCTTGTCCAGCCAGCAGTTTCAAATACCATCAAAATGCTTATGGTGCCCCAATTTTTGTATGAAACCCTAACTTTTCCCAGAATACTAAGCTTTCTATCCAACTGCCAACTCCATAGAACCCACTTGAATAGTTAAAGGCCATTTCCAACTTGAAGAACATGACCCAGCTTATGGTTTCCTGCTGGCACCTCTCTTCCCCCTCTACAATACTGGTCCTCTCAAACTGGTCCTTTGGTGTCCTAACTGCTTTCTTGTCTACACGCTATACCCCATTAACTATTGGCATCTTGACACAGTTTGTCAGCCACCTTATCATCCTGACCTCTACTATGATCCTTGGGCCCTTCTCTACTGCCTCATCCTACAACTCAGATGATATATATATATATATATATATATATATATATATGTAGAGAGAGAGAGAGAGAGAGAGAGAGAGAGAGAGAGAGAGAGAGAGAGAGAGAGAGAGAGAGAGCGCGCACATGGAGTGTTTAAACCTCTGGTTTACTTGTAAAGAAAGGGAAAAAAAGAACCTAAGTTTGATGTTTGCTTATAGTCTTCCACCCAATACCTAAGGCTGTTGTTTATCTGACATTCAGTAGGCCTCTTGCCTATCAGATGAGTGTGGGGTGCTGATAATTCACTCCTTATAGTCCCAGCTACACAGGAAGCTGAGATCTGAGGATCATGACTTGATGCCACCCCAAGTAATAAACTCCAGGAGACTTTTATGTCCAATTATCTAGCAAAAAAGGCAGAAGTGGCACTGAGGCTCAAGAAGCCAGCCTTGAGTAGAAAAAGGCAAGCAAGGCATGAGGCCCTGAGTTCAATCCTCACTACTGGCACAAAAATATAAAATAAAAATTTTCTGATGAATGAATACCCAGGAAAACAAATAAATGAATTAACGATTCAAGGAAGCACCTTAGTTTCATTCACTTAGGGCTTATATTTTGAAAGTCATTTCTTGCTTGAAAGAAAAAGCTCTTACTAACAATAGTTCCAGGTCACTGAAGCTATCTATCAATGCAGCAGAAATTCCATTTTACTAATATTTTAAACACCTATTTGCTTTTAAGTTTTAGTTCCACAGAAATTGTCTGAAAAGTGAGTTTGCAAATAGACATCTCTCAAGTTTTCAGCCAACCGCTTACCAAAAGATGTTGTCATTCAGCCAGAAATCAGATAGGTCCCATGAAATTCAAATTCAGAGAAAAATCTTTCAAATGTGTTCTAGCCCTTGTATGGCTTGTAACTGTCTAACATGAATTATCTCCTCATTTGTCTTCCATTCTCTATGCCAATACTAAGATTTGTAAATGAGAAACTCGTGCTCTTGCTCAACATGCTTGATCATGGATCTAACAACTCTACCATTTGAGCCACTCTTCCAGTCCAGCATTTTGCTGGTTAATTAGGGATAAGTGTCTGAAGAACTTTTGTTCCCAGATGTCTTTGAACTGTGATCTTCCAGCTCTCAGCTTCTTAAGTAGCCAGGATTACAGTTATGAGGCCCCAGCACCCCAGCTACTGTTACATGACAATTTCTGAATAATTAATGTCCTGCCACCTTGAACTTTTCCAGTGTTATACTTGCTATCTGGCCCCTTCTCCTAGTTTCATCTCAGAAACTCACAAATTACAGCTTTAGAACACTTTCATCTTATCTGTACATTCAGTGTTTTCCAGAGCACATTCTGTTGTTTTCAAATAAAACTAACTCTTCTAGTACTAATAACGGCTGTTGAACAGAAGAATCTAGTAGCTATGCCAGGAACAATTGTTCCAAGGATATTTTAAGAAAAGAAAGCCTGAGAGAAACATATACTGGCATGAGTATGTTTTCCTGGCAAATGGTTTTTCCTAAGAGCATTAAGTCAAAAAACTAGTCTTAGCCAGGTGTCAATGAGTCACACCTATAATCCTACTTTCTCAAGAGGCTGAGATCTGAGTATCACTGTTCAGAGCCAGCCTGGACCAAATTAAAAAAAAAAAAAGGAAAAAAAATTCCAAATAGTTCTCAGCAAGATTCTGGAAATGGGGGTATGGCTGTTTGCATTCCACTCTTCAGGGACTTTCTGATGAAGATAGCATTTATCACTCAATTGTCTGAAAATCCCAGCACTTCAGGAAGAGATCAAGAGATCTGTAACTTTTAAACTCTGCAGCCATTATCTGTGAAGTGAGAAGATGAATAGAAGCTTCCACACTGCAGATTGTCCCAACACTTGTTGAAAACGCTCTGGCTTCTAGCCAGCAACCAGCTAATTTCCAACAAAATTTCCTTTTAAAAAAATATTTGGATCTCAGTCATGGAAAAGCAAAGCTTTCTGTCCTCAGCAGAAAGAAATTTACAATGTTTGGCCTCTGCAGAATATGCCTACCACCTGGAACTGTGAGATTAAGAAATAATTAGCCAGGCCTAACATTCTAATTACTTTTTTGTAAGCACTGTTTGCTAAGTAAAGAAATGAGAATGTGGTTTTATAAGAACAATGTCTCCTGTTTCATTTCATGATTCCCCACAAAATATTCGCAACCTTAAAGCAAATATATACCATTAAAATCAAATGCACTTAAAAGTAATTTGATCCCACAATAGAACAGTTTAAAAAACTGTCAATAGGTGGGCACTGGTGGCTCTGCCTCTAATCCTAGCTACTCAAGAGGCTGAGATCTGAGGATCAAGGTTCAAAGCCAGCCCAGGCAGGAAAATCTGTGAAACTCTTATCTCTAATAAACTGGCCCCCAAACTCCTCCAAAAAAAAAGCCAGACATGGAGCTCTAGAGCAAGCTAGCCTTGAACAACAAAACTCAGAGACAGCATCCAGTTCCTGAGTTCAAGCCCCAGATCTAGCACACATGCATGCACATACAGACACAAAACAAAACAATAACAACAAACAAACTGTTTATACAGTGGAAGTGTGGCTCAATTGTTACTGTTTCAGCCTTGAGTAAAAACTGAACTAAGAGTGTAAAAGCTCTGAGTTCAAGCCCCATTACTAGCAGAAAAATAAAAATAAAAATCCTGTGTTATTTACTCATATATTTATCCTAGGACATTCTACAAAAACTGGGTCTATATCATTACAGAATATAAGAACCAAAATTCTATTTTTGAATACTAAGAAGCTGAGGTTATTTCTTTTGATTTTCATATCAGTCATGCAGTCAATATTCTCACTATGTCCTCTTTTCTTTGTTAAGAGCTAGCAGTATATTTTCCTCTTTCTCACCACCATACGTTGGTGTTAGGAAGTGTTCGCATACCTCCTGTTTCTTTTCTTAACTATTTTTCCTCATAGTAACTATGCCACTGTTGTGCCCAACGTTCACAATCCCCGTGAAAGACCACCAGAGTCCACGACCAATGCAAGCAACAAAGAGCCATTTATCAGCAAGCTCGAGCTTGGTCCTCCGCACCTTAGAAACCAGGGACGCTTGGAGGCCCAGAGTACAGAATTAGCACAGCTTTTATAGTAATGAATAATCAAGTTTTAGTTTTCATTCTCACAGCCTTATGTTTTAGTTAACTTTTACATAGAGACATTCCTCAGTTTCTTATCAGTTCTGATGTTATGGTTTCCCATAGATGTCCTTGCTAGCTGTGGAACACAGCTGCTGTTCTACAGATGACCTTTGAATGTCCTTGCGAGCTCTCTGAGTAAACATCTGATGGAGCATCTTGCAGTTCTCCTGAGAAGAGGCAGTTAGGGGATGTCTCAGAACTTAACTCTTACAGAATGGAGGCTGCTTTAACAAGATGGATTCCGTCTAGCTACATTCCCCCCTCCTAATCACACACCCTAGTAACCAATCGTGGCTCAAGAAGGTGAGTGGTGTTTTCACTGGGAATGGATTGGTAAGTATTCTTAATATTATTAACTGTACTGTATTTATTCTATCTTTTACAAAAGCTGTAAGTCTATTTATTACACAGGGCCTATAGTAAGTACTAATAAAAGAGTAGGTAGGGGTCCAGCCAAAGTAGATAGAGTTGTTAGCCAAGGGGAATAATTGAAGCATGATTTAAAACAGCCCTCCTGTTGTTCCCTCTCTTTTTTTCTTCACCACCAGCCCTATCATTGGCTTCTAGTCAATGCCACTTGCATTTCAGAAAACCAAAATCCCTTCAGGGTTTTTTTGTTTGTTTGTTTTAAATTTTGTTTCATTTTTCTTTTGATAATAAATGGACATATGTCTGGCTGCCTCATTAGATGGAAACATGTCTCTGGGTTGTGTCGTTTGGTAGTTAGCCATCAGGCAGAATGACTCCCTCCGAGCCAGGTACAGTGGCTCACGCCTGTAATCCTAGCTACTCAGGAGGCTGAGATCTGAGGTTCATGGTTCAAAGCCATCCTGTGCAATACAAAGCCATGAGACTCTTATCTCCAATTAATCACTAGAAAACGATCACGGTTAAGTCAGTGAGACTCTTATGTCCAATTAACCACCAGAAAACTGGAAGTGGTGCTTGTCTCAAATGATATCGTGTTAGCCTTTATCTGAAGTGTTCAGGGGCAGCACCTAGCCCAGAGTTCAAGCCCTGTGAGACAAAAATTTTTTTAAATAGCATATATGATTCATGACAGGTTTTTGTTTTTGTGTTGTTATTGTTTGTTGCCAGGACTGGGACTTGAACTCAGAGCCTCTTATTCTCTCTTGCTTTTCACTCCTTTACTATGTAACCACTTGAGCCACACCTCCACTTCCAGCTTTGTGCTAGTTAACTAAAAAGATTTATCTGTCTGGGCTGGCTTCAAACCACTATCTTAAAGCTCAGCCTGCTAAGTAGATTGGATTACAGATAGGAGTCACCACTGCCCAGTAATTCTTCACAACTTCAAAAAAGCAAAAGAAGAAAAACTAGCCAGTAGAATTTTAAACTCTTAGTATTCCTAAAACATTGGGGTTCTTTTGGTTTTTTTTTAAAGGAAAATTTTCCAGGCTCCATAATCCTAACTACTTCAGGAGTGAGTCTAAAATCTGAAGGTTGTGGTTGAAAACCAGCCTGGACAGAAAAGTCCGTAAGATTGTTATCTCCAATTAATCACCAAAAAAAGCCAGAAGTAGAGCTGTGACTCAAAGTGCTAGAGGGATAGCACTCAGGCTCTGAGTTCAAGTTCTAGAACCAGCGCACGTGCGCACATACACACGCACACACACACACGCACACACACACACACACACACACACACACACACACACACACACCTATCACCTGTCAGCCTTTATATGAAAGAAATCAGAAAAAAATCTCATAATTAAGGACAAAGCAAGAAAAACTTTCTCAAAGACTGATAAGCTGCCTGGCTAAAGACTTACAGGCTTTTCAACAACACATCCTAAGTATTATTGCTTTCTTTTTGCTGGTGCTTCATTATAGGGCAAATGACAAGATTACTGAGTACAATATGAACTATTCTGTACAGCCCATTCAGAAGGAAGTCCTCATGCTTGGGAAGGTTGGTTTCTGTGGCAGGGGAGGAAGCAGATACAACCACACCTGGATTACAAGACTTTTAGTGGCATATTTTCCCCCGCATACACGGAACCTAAATCTAAAATTTCATCAGGACATAATAAAGGATACAAGACTAAAGTCATTCACGCAGAGTGAGACCAAAGGAGGATACTCTTAGAGAAGGAACACAAAGCTGCCATGCCTATGTGCATCTAATCCTACAAAATAATATTTAACAAAATAAATGCCAGGCTGGCGGGGAGTTTGACCGAATAGTAGAGTGCCTGCCTAGCATGATGAAGACACAGGTTCGATTCCTCAGTACCATGTACATAGAAAAAAAAAAAGCTGGAAGTGGTGCTGAAGCTCCAGTGGTAGAGCTCTAGCCTTGAGAATGCCCAAGGACAGTGCTCAGACCTTGAGTTCAAGCCCAGGACTAGCAAAAATAATAATAAACAAAATTATTATTTAAAAAGACTCTCAGTTCCTAACCATCAAACTCAGCAGCCTCTGAGATGAAAAAGGGAGGAAGGATACGGGGAAGAAACTACTCTCCATCTGCTTTATCTGCCACAATGGCAGACCCCACAGTCACACCTGGGAGCTTGAACCAAGTAGCCAAGGCTCTCTAATTTCTGCCAAGTCCAACATTTGGTAACAAAGGAAGCAGCATTTGGAAGTACTTCCTTTCCTTCTACTGGATGGTATTTCACATGGAGAGTCACTTCAAATATATAATGAAGAGCCAAAGCTTAAGTCTGCATCAACATTAAGGAAATTTAGAAAAAAAAAAACTTGGCAAACTTTTTTTCCCCAAAAGTAAGCATTCTATATTCTAAACCCCTTGAAGAAAGTTTGGAATATGTCTCTGTTACTCCATTTCCCTGCTCTGATCAGACTGGAAAATCACACTGGAACTAGCTGCACAACTCTTTCCCTCAAACTAGTCTTGTTCACATTGTGACTATTGGGAGATGGGCATTGGTGGCTCACACCTGTAATCCTAGCTATGGAGGAAGCTGAGATCTAAGGACTGTGGTTCAAAGCCAGCTCTGGCACAAAAGTCAGTGAGACTTATTTCCAATTAACCACCAGAAAACCAGAAGTGGCGCTGTGGCTCAAAGTGGTAGAGTACTAGCCCTGAGATAAACAGTTCAAGGACAGTACCCAGGCCCAGAGTTCAAGCCCCACAACTGGCAAAAAAGAAAAAAACGAAAGCAAAAACAAAAATCTAAAATTAAATAAAGAGCACAAGGTACTGAGTTTAAGCCCCAATACCACACACAAAAAAAGTCACCATAAGGGTGAAAAATAAGGCAGAACTTCTTAGTGACAGTTCACCTCATTTTTCACTGTCAAGTCTAATCTATACAATTCAATGTCAGGAATCTGTAATCCCTTATGGGAAAAAATAAAGGAGAAGAAATGTAATTATAATCACCATGATAATTGAAAAACTTGTTTCTTTCTTTTCAACCATGGGGCTTGAACTCTGGGCCTGAGCTCTGTCCCTAAGCTCTTCAGCTCAAGGCTAGTGTTCTACCACTTTGAGTCACAGTGCCACTTCTGGTTTTCTTGTAGTTAATTGGAAATAAGAGTCTGGCTTTGAACTGGGATCCTCAGATCTCAGATTCCTGAGTAGCTAGTATTACAGGTGCTGAGCTTTGAAAAATTCTTTGTAAAAGTAGGTAGCAGGGCCAACAGTTTGGCCTAGTGGTAGAGTGCTTGCATGAAGGCCAGGGTTCAATTCCTCAGTACCACATACATAAAAAAAAGCTGGAAGTGGTGCTATGGTTCAAGTGGTAGAGCTCTAGCCTACCAAGGACAGTGCTCAGGCCCTGAGTTCAAGCCCCATGACTAGCAATAAATAAATAAATAAATAAATAGATAGATAAATAGCAAAATTTAAGATTCTGCTTACATTATGATATCCATTATTTCCAATTTTATATTATTTCATGTGTAAGTTCATACATTGCCCATAAAAGCAATATTTCCATACTTGTAAATTCCATCATCTGTACAGAGGACAGGCTTGATACAGACATAATCTTTTCTAGCCAGCTGTCGGTGGCTTATGCCTGTAATCCTAGCTATGCAGTAGGCTGAGATCTAAGATCACAGTTCGAAGCCAGCAAGGACAGGAAAGTCCATGAAATTCTTATTTCCAATAAACCATTCAGAAAAAGCTGGAGTCTACGAGACTCTTATTTCCAATTAATCAGCAAAAATACCAGAAGTGATGGTGTGGTTCAAGTGGTAGAGTGCTATTCTTGAGCACAAAGTGGCTCAGGGACAGCACCCAGGACCTAGGACTGTTCAAGCCCTAGCACTGGCAAAAAAAAAAAAAAAGAAAGAAAACCAAGTATTCTTTTCTCCAACAACTTGTCTTAGTAACTGAAACCTGTGCTTAAAATAAAAATTCCTGAAAGTGAAAAATAGGTCATTAACTTTACCAATAGAAATAATAAATAAGCAGTCAGGAGCTGGTGACTTATGTCTGTAATCCTCAGGAGGCTGAGATCCAAGGATCAAAGGGTCAAGGTTTAACAGCAGCTTGTGTAGGAAGTAGGTAATACTGTTCTCTCCAATTAACCAGCAAAAATCTGGAAGTAGAAGTATGCTCAAGTGGTAGAGTGCTAGCCTTGAGGGAAAAAAAATGAAAGTATAAGGCCCTGAGATCAAACCCCAGTAAGGGTACAAACAACAAACAAACAAACTCCAAATTATAAAAATCATATATGCCAACTTTTTACTTTATAATTTTTTTGTTTAGTTCATTCTGTATGTGTATGTGCCTGTACTGTGACTTGAACTCAGTATCTGAGCTCTGTCTCTTAGACTTTTTAACTCAATGCTAGTACTCTGCCACTTGAGCCACACCATCACTTCTGATATTTTTGCTGATTAATTGGAAATAAGAATCTCATAGACTTTTCTGTCTGGGCTGGCTTTGAACTAAATGATCAGATCTCAGCTTCCTGAGGAGCTAGGATTATAGACATGACTTATTGTGGCTTGCTTAGTTTTTGTTGGGTTTTTATTGTTGTTATTTATTATTTCTCGATAACATTAAAACACAAACACATTGTACAAGTGTCCAAGATTTTTTTCTTTATATCCTATTCTATAGAATATTTTTAGCTGTTTAACATCATCTTAAAGGACAAAGACAAAAACACACATTCACCTAGAGCTCCATATCACTGTCTTTCACATGTACATCTCCACATAACAAGGTCCTCGGGGCACTAATACAAACAGAGCAGCCGTCTGCCTTAAACATATGTTCCGGAATCCTTTCTAAAGTTCTTGCCTTATACTATTTTATAGCTAATTGTGTGTGTGTGTGTGTGTGTGTGTGTGTGTGTATGTGTGAATGTTTGTATATATGCATGTGCATACACGTGCAAGCCAGTACTAGCAATTGAACTCAGGCCCTCATGTACTCCTGCTTGACTTTCTAATACAAAGAGTATTTTTTAAGTTAGTGCCTGAAATGATCTTGAGGACCCAATACTTATGCCAAAATTCAGGTTTGAGATAAGAATTCTACTATTCTTGGGGAACTACCATCACTTCTAACCAGCTCTACTAGGTCTCACCCATCCACAATTTGATTAGAGTCTTGTTATTTATAAAATGCATGAGGAGTCTTCATATATTATCTCCCAATGCCAATGAAAATAGCAGTAGTATAATCAAGGTTCTACATTATCTCTCCTAATTGCATGTGAAACAAATTTTGAAATTAAAATCATACTCTATACTTCAATATGCCAAAAGTTGTGCGAAAAAGATATATTTTCTTCCTCCTATCCAACTTTAACTTTGAATTCAAGTTGCTATAATTCAACTTCAAGCGCTAGTCAAACAAGAAAAAAAATGGATGATTCAGCTTTTAAATGAAGTATCCTCTCTTCTAATGAGGCAAAATGCCCCAATTTTTTATTTCTTTTATCATGTAATTTCCTCCTTTTTGTGGGATATTGCCAGCTTTGGGAGTACTGGCAAATAAAGCCAAAAATGCCATGTCTCTTTCCATTCATTAAACAAAGTTCCAACTCAATAGGAAAACTCTGAGTCTACGCTGGAAGACAAAGCACACTTATCACAGTGCTTCCTGCATCATCAAAAGGCAAAGGTCTCACAGTGTTGCAAATATTGAAAGTAAAGATTCTCACCAGGAAGCTGAAGCATGTATTATATGAAGGGAGTGGGATTTAAAGAGAGGATAGATGAATGGAGAGAGGAAGAGTGGGTGAGTACAGGCATAATATTCACTGTACACGTGTGAAGATGGAAGCCGGGGTAAGTGGGGTTGGGAGAGATGGAGGATCGAATGATGGCAAGAGTGCCTTTGATCAAGATGCTGTGCATTCACAAACCAACATGCTGAATTGAAATTCTTTGTGTAACTACTCAAAAATAATTTAAAAATAAAAGAAACAGACACTTCTAGTTAATTGAATCTCTACTCTGTGTGTGTGTGTGTGTGTGTGTGTGTGTGTGTGTGGTGTGTGTGTGTGTGTGTGTGTGTGTGTTCCAGTCCAGTCCTGAGGCTTGAACTCAGAACCTGGACACTGTCCCTGAGCTGTTTTGCTCAAGGCTAGCACTCTATCGCTTGAGTCACTGCTCTACTTCTGGCGTTTTGCTGGTTGACTAGATATAAGAGTCTCTTGGCCTTCCTTGCCCAGTTGGCCCCACAAACTGTGATCCTCAGATTTCAGCTTCCTGAGTAGCTAGGATGATATGGATCAAGCACCAGTTCTGACTTAGCTAAACCTTACACAGACATCAGACATGACAAAGAGTCCAGGAACTAGAACATAACTTAGACTATAAAAGCATTTCATCTAACTTTTTAGATGTAGAATAGAAATATAAACTCCCTAGCTAGATCCAGAATATCTTTTTACTATTTTTTACAGGTCAAGAGAATCAGAAGAGAAGATCCAGGCTGAACTCATCTTTTGGGAGAGCTAGGGAGCTTTGTTGCCATTTGATGAGTGGCAAACAGCAATGCTACCAGTCCAATGCCAGTTTCCCCTATCACATTAGTCATGAAGTCCATAAATTTGGAATCCACCACCCATTTTGTGACCTAGAAATGACTTTTTTATTTTGCCAGTCCTGGGGCTTGAACTCAGGACCTGAGCACTGTTCTTGGGCTTTCTCAGGGCTAGAGCTCTACCACTTAAGCCACAGCACTGCTTCCAGCTTTTTTTCCTGTGTATATGGTACCAAGGAATCAAACCCGGGTCGTCGTGGATGCTAGGCAAGCACTGTACCATTAGGCCAAACTCCCAGTCCCTTGAAATTATTTTTTAAAAAATAACTCTGAAATAAAGAACCACAGACCTTTCTATAATATGACTCTATGGTAGCCAAGTGCTTGTGATTCATCTCTGTAATCTTAGCTACTCAGGAGGCTGAGATAGGAAAGTTAGACTTCAAAGCCAACCCAGGCAGCCAAATCCATGAGACTCTTATCTCCAATTAACCAGCAAAGAGCTAAAAGTACATGTGTGGTAGAGTGTCAATCTTAAAACGGGAAAGAAGAAAAGAAGGAAGAAGGGGGGGAGGGAAAACTGGGATGTAGCTCTGTGGCAAAGCGCTTGCCTGGCAAGTGCAATGTCCTAAGTTTGAGCCCCCATACCAAAAATGAAAAGACAAAAAAATTAAAAAGATTAACATAGAAAGAAAGAATATAAGCAAGACCCTGGGGTCAAGATCCAGGTACACACACACACACACACACACACACGCGCGCGCGCGCGCGCACCCACATTCACCTAACCTATGGTGATAAAGTCATTGTTCTTAGCTTTGTCTAAGAAAATCATCAATGTAAGAATTTCCTTTCTAATAATAGAGTATGAAAATCAATGAATGGACTCAACTGCCCCTCTGTTGTGGGAACCACCATCAACTCATAGTGGAGTATTTCCCCTTATATGAGGAGGAACTACACAAGCAGCCTTTATAATGGGGAAATGATGCCTGCAGGGGGCGATAGAGAGCTCAGATCTATTAGCACCATATAATCGCTTTGGTAGAATTTTTTGGGCGCAAAAGCTAGACCCTGCTTTTCAGCTCTGGACACAGAAATGAACCATGGAGGAATGCCTCATGTCTTTCTTCCTTAAGGTTCAGCATTATTAGGACCCTGTCCCCTACTTCGTCTCTGACAGACACTTCCATGGAATCTGCGATGTCTTGCCCAAGCTCTTTTGACCTCCTAATTCATATTTCTACCACCTCAGCCATTTTTTCCATTTTCTAAATCCAAGCTGAGGTTGACAGTTTTTCACCACCCACCCCCTGCCACTAAGCCCCAGACAGGAAAAATGCTGTCTATGGAACCAATTTCTAGCCAATGTTTAAAACACTTGAGCATTCCTTGAGTTAACTCCTTCTTTCAACAAGCAATTCTTAGAACCCTTCAAGTGCCTGATACTATAAATGAACCAGGGACTGGTGTGCAGGACCAAGTGCCAGTGTAAAAATGATACTTGGATATTTTAGGAATAGTAGGCTATTTCAGGTCCTTGTTGAAGTGGAGACATTGAAGGTAAGGTCTAAGGGATAGACACAAGACAGTAAGGCAGAGATCCTAAGGGAGACAGGAAATCCCTCAGCAAAGGACATAAAACAGAAATGAGATCAGTTGAAGGATGGAAGGGACAATGTAGCCAGAATACCAAAAGCTAGATGGAGACATGACAAGAAGAAACAGAAGAGTGAAATCAAAGGAAGGAAGGAAATAAATTGTAGTCTGCATTCAACAGCCAAGGTTTTAGAAGAACATTGGTGGTTCTTGCGGGTAATCCTGACTATTCAAAAGGGTAAGATCTCAGAATCTCCATTTGAAGCCAGCCAGGGTAGAAAAAAATCTGTAAGACTCATATCCAACTAATCAGCAAACAGCCAGAAGTGTCCCAGCACTGGGACATGTAAACACACACACACACACACACACACACACACACACACACACAAACACAGATGGTAGATTGAAAACCAGAGAATCCTGGTGCCAGTAACTTGGAGTGATAAGTATGGAGATGTTTTCTTAAGGCTGCCATGACTTGTTAATATGTGTGGCAGGAGTAGATTGCTGATAAGATGTAGGTCATGAGAACGAAGAGCCACAGGTGACTTGCAGACCGTTGACATCTGAGTGGATGACGTAGAGTTACTGAGATGGTGAGCCCTATTAATGTAATGGTGTGTTACTGTTTAACAACCATCTCTGAAGAGGAAACACTCATCACTGTGTAGTCCTAGACATGATCACAGCAATAGAGGTATTCAAAACCTCTTACCATCTAGTCCCAATATAATACTGATGATTATAAAGTTTGAGGGGAAAAAAGGCAAATCAAGAATTCTTATTTTGTTTTTATTTATGTATTTGTTTGGCTGTTTATTTCTGCCAGTAATGGGGCTTAGTCAAGCTCAGGCCTGGACTCTGTCTCTTACCTTTGTTCCATAAGGCTGTTACTCTACTCTCTACCCTCCACTTTTGGAACCAAACTTCCACTTTTGGCTTCTTGCTGGTTAACTGGAGATAAGAGTCTCACAGACTTTTCTGCCTGAGCTAGTTTCAAACTACGATCCTCAAATCTGAACTTCTGAGTGAGTGGGATTACTGACATGAGCCACCAGTGCCTGGCTATGTTCATAAATACCTAGAGTTAAACAAAGTGCCAGTATATACCTATACTCTCCTATATCTAGTAACACAAAAATGCACACTTCCTCTTCTGGAACTTTACTTCAAAGAGAATTCTCTTTTTACAAGAACAACTTATACACTTCCTTTCTTCAGTCTGAAAATTCATCCTATTACCTCTTCTTTGTATCCTGAAGAGCTCAGAACAGCTCAATTCAAATCTCCGACGCAACAGTTTATCATTACCAGGTAATCATTGCATCCGTGTATTGCCTTTTAATTAAGAAGGAACCTGCTGGGGCCAGGAATGTGGCCTAGTTGTAGCCTAGCATGCACAAAGCCCTGGGTTTGACTCCTCAGTACCACATACACAGAAAAACCTAGAAGTGGTGCTGTGGCTCAAGTGGTAGAGCACTGGCCTTGAAAGCTCAGGGACAGTGCCCAGGCTGAGTTCAAGCTCAAGGACCGGAAAAAAAAGAATGAACTGGTTGCTGGGAGATGGTGGTTCACAATTATAGCCCTAGTTACTCAGGAGGCTGAGATCTAAGAATCATGGTTTGAAGCCAGCCCAAGCAGAAAGGTCCCTGAGAAACTTCTTTCCAGTGGTAGAGCTCCAGCCTTGAGAAAAATAATCTCAGGGACAGTGCCCAGGTCTTGGGTTCAAGCCTGAAGAATGGCACCAAAGAAAAGGAAAGTGAGAGAGAGAGAGAGAGAGAGAGAGAGAGAGAGAGAGAGACAGACAGACAGACAGACAGACAGACAGACAGAGAGGGAGGAAGGAAGGAGAAGGCAGGCAGGAAGGCAGGGGAAAGAAGGAAGGAAGGAAGGAAGGAAGGAAGGAAGGAAGGAAGGAAGGAAGGAAGGAAGGAAGGAAAAGGAAGAAGGAAAAAAAACCTTGTTGGAAGTGGAGATGTGGCTCTGGTGGTGAAGTCCCAGCTGAAGAGTCAAGGGAGAGTACTAGGACCTCAGTTCAAACGCTATTACTAACAGAAGAAGAAAAAAAATCCTAATCCTCAGCAAATTATCAGCAGTTTGGCCTGAAATCCTAGCTACTCAATAGGCTGCAATCTGAGAATCTTGGTTCAAAGCTAGCATTTGCAGACAAATTCAAGAGACACTTATCTCCAGTTCACAAACAAAATGCCAAAAGTGGAAGTGTGGCTCAAGTGGTAAAGTCCCAGCCTTGAGCAAAAAAGCCAAGCAATAGTGCAAGCCCAAAATTTGAGCCAGTCCTAGAGTTCAAACCTCACCACCAACAAAAAAAAATAGAATACTTCAGATGATCTAGTGGACACTGTCTAAGTCATAAACTAGAAGCAGCTGCAATTCTGAAGGAAATGTTAGACAGCAAGATGACAGCGCTGGATGTTCTTTAGGTGCATGTGGAGAATAGCATTTAAAATTAAAAGTCATGGAAAGCAATAAGTAAGTGCACAATAATAAAGGCTCAAAATCCCCAAGATGAGAAAGAACATTCACACTGCACAGTTTTGAGCTCTTTGCTATTCCAAGTAAAAGCAAAATGTGGTAATCCCATTTCGATAGAATAACTACAAGAATAAAGCTAGAAGACTTCCCAGGAAGAAACCAAGCCTGAGCATTCCATTGCTTTTCCTGCACTGAGAGCTGCGAATTGCCCCAAGGATTACTCCTCCCTGGAGTTTCATTCTTTCCTAATACTTCATCTCCATAGCTCAGACCCAGGAGCATTTTTACAAATTTCAGATGAGCATGAAATCCTTTACATGTCCTGCAATCCCCAGCCACGGCTGGAGACACGACCAGCAGCCACTACAGAGGCCTAAACCACAGCCCAAGTCTATTCTTGTCAAGACAATGTACCTCATTAAATCAACCCGGTTGCTACATATGGTCTGTGAACATAGGCCCTGCCCAGGGTGATCATGTGCCTCCAGAATTTATGTGCCTCTCAAAATTAGGGGTCAGGTGGACAGACAGACAGCTTCTACTAGCACACTGTCCCCACCTCTGAGACACTAATTATCTCACTGGATTCACTGCCCTGCACCCTTAGGAGATGCAATGAGATCTATCAGCAATATCTATATGCTAGATAGACAAGTCACTTCTGTCTCTGAGGCTCAAAAGTTTTATCTTTGAAACAAGAGCACAATAAATTACATAGGACTCTAGGCATACACATATGTTGAGACCAAAGGAGGAATGCAAATGTGTGGTATCTATGTACATCTACACCTATAAAATAATATTTATCTAAATGAACTCCTAGAAGTAAAAACAAGAGGTTTTTATTTACTATTTTAGTAGTCTTGTTCTCTTTTCCTTTTTTGCCAGTCCTGAGGCTTGAACTCATGGCCTGGGCACTGTTCTTGTACACTTTTTGCTCAAAGTTAGTACTCTGCCACTTGAGCCACAGCACCACTTCTGGTATTTTCTGAGTATGTAGTACTGAGAAATAAAACCCAGGGCTTCATGTATGCTGGGCTAGCACTCAATCACTAGGCTATGCTCCTGGAATTTTTTGTTTGTTTGTTTGTTTCATTTATCTGTCTTTGGGAGTATAAAAGGGGCACAGAAATAGAAGGACAAAGGGTGAACAAATGCAAGTTCTACTCACTAGACACTGTGGAAAATGAACTATGCAATTTGTGGGTGGAGATAGGAGGGAAAAACTGGGAAAGAGTGAGAGAAGGGGTGACATTTCCCAAAATGAATTGTAATCTCACTGTACCTCACCTTTATAATATGATAAAAAAAATTTAAAGAAAGAAACTAAAGTAGCAGCTAGACAATGACATTTGTGGTATTATGAGAGGGAGAGAAAAAATATTTTCATGTGATATTCTATGACTCGATTGAAATTCTTTAAAGTCACTTTACAAGACTCGAGTACACATTAATATAGCTTTTCAAAGATTTTTGTAATATGACAGTGGTGTTTTGAACAAGACACTTTATAAAATTGTACTGTAGGGGTCTTGCTTTCCTTAGACTTAACAGTCAATAATACAGCAAACTGAACTAGTCTCTACATGGACAATTTCTCTCTCTCTCTCTCTCTCTCTCTCTCTCTCTCTCTCTCTCTCTCTCTCTCTCTCTCTCTCTCTCTCTTTCTCTCTAACACTCTCAGGCATACAAATGTACCTTCCTACAGAGACTGTATAGTGACTTCCTCTTTCAAGCCAACAATTTGAATCTGAATCTCCATATCTGATTTGTTTCTTTCCTCTCCCTCCTTCACTTACTCCCTTCTGCCCCTACTTTCTCTTTTCCTCCCTCCCTCTCTTATGCAGCCTTACCCTCCCAGTCACACAGCCAAGCTTTATCCATAGCAGGGCCAACACGGGGAATTCTTTCTGAAGTCTTTGGAGCGATGTGGTCTCTTCCATCTCTAAGCTTCAATAACTTATTTATGCCATCTCATTTTCTTTTATCTTGAACCTACCCTCGTCCTCAACTACTAAAACTGACTTCCGCCCAAGCAGGCTGGCTCTGCAGTGGTGCTCAAGTGATAGAGCTCTAGCCTTGAGAAAGCCTAAGGACAATGCCCAAGCCCTGAGTTCAAGGCCCAGGACTGGAAAAAAAAAATCTCATAGCCCTTCATGCTTCACTCCCATCCTGTCAATTTCCTGTACCAAGATTCATTCCAACTTTCCCTAAAGAGAGATTTTTTTTTTTTTTGTCAGTCGTGGGCTTTGAATTCAGGGCCTTGGTTCTGTCCCTGAGCTGTTTTGCTCAAGGCTGTACCACTTTGAGCCACAGCTCTACATCTAGCTTTGTGATGGTTAATTAGAGGTAAGAGTGTCACAGACTTTCAGGCCCAAGCTGGCTTCAAACCTCAATCCTCAGATCTCAGCCTCCTGAGCAGCTAGGATTACAGGCGTGAATCACCAGTTCCAGGCAAATACTATATTTGTAATGGCCTTCAGAACTTTAAGAAAAAAGTCTTAAACTGAGGCAATAGTAGCTGGGTGGTATGGTACTTGCCTAATGTGTGCCAGGTCCTGGTTTTGATAATCAGCACCATCAATCAATCAATAATAAAAACCAAAACTATCTGTTTTTATAGCACATTCAATGCTTCTCTCAAAAAACAAAACATAGGACCAGGAGTTTGGCCTAGCATGCACAAAAACCCGGGTTTTTCTACATTCATAGAAAAAATCCAGAAGTGGTGCTGAGAGGCTCAAGTGGTAGAGCTCTAGCCTTGAGACAGTCGAAGGACAGGCCTTGGGCCCTGAGCTCAAGCCCAGGACTGACCAAAAAAAAAAAATCAGTTCATTATTGCTTTTTCCATCTCGGATGAAATAACTCTATACTCAACAGACAAGTCTTTTGCAGGTGTTAAGGATTTATGAATTTAGATGTTACTATTTTTCTTTAATATTCAGAGCCAGTTTTTACCAAACATTAAAGCATAAAGTAAATGCCTTCAATGCTAAACAATGCTAAACAAAATGGATCAATATTTGTCAAACAATTCTAGCTATGTTTCTACCATTACAAAAGGTTGGATAACGTAATAGCTAATGACTTCCAAATTAGATTTTTCTCACGAACATTCACACATATCTTCTTTTCCACATTCTCACATATTGGGGTCTCTCTAAATAGGGCTCCGGGACCAAATGCACAGGAGATAAGATAAAAAGAAAGTCCGGCTGTATTGCTATAGAAATTTGTGCTACAGTCCTAACTACTCAGGTACCTGAGAAATGAGAATCCACAGTTCAAACCGAGCTAGGGGAAATCTGAAAGACTCTAATAGCCACTTAGCCAGCAAAAAGCCAAAAATGCAAATGTGGCTTAAGTAGTAGAGCACTAATCATGAACAGTAAAAGTCAAGTGAGAACACAAGGCCCTAATTCCAAGTTCAGATACTGGCACAAAGAAAGAAAGGAAAGAGAGAAAGGGAAAGAACAAGAAAAAGAGAAGGAAGAAGGGAAGAAAGAAGGAACAAATTTGGTTAACGTTCAATATTGGCATAAGAATATGGAGGACCACATTTTATACTTAGGATCGTCAGAGATGTGAAATCAAAGATACTCAAGACAAAGGTCATGACTTTAAACTCACCATGCAGACATGTGACCATTACTCGATGAATGTCTCATCAGGGAGTGAATGACAAAAATTTGTATTACCCTCTCTCTTTCCTAAATGTATTAAGTGGATCTGTTTCTTATCTTCAAAGCAACAAAATAATATAATTTTATCAAATGAAAGCTCATATTGTATAAATCTGAATGGCAGCTAAAATTATACCTTTCTACATATACATGCTGTTGTGATATTAGGAAAGCTAACCTTTGGTAGAAATTATGCTAAAAATGAAAGAAATTACACATTAAAAATACCCCTTAGGGCCAGGAGTTTGGTATAGTTGTAGTGCGCTTGCCTAGCATGCACAAAGACACAGGTTCAATTCCTCAAGTACCACAGAAAAAGGAAGAAGTGGTGTTGTGGCTCAAGTGGTAGAGCTCTAGCCTTGAGAAAGCCTAAGGACAGGGCTCCCACCCTGAGTTCATACCCTGGGGCTGGCAGAAAAAAATACCTCATACAAAAGATGATGACCATCCAGGCTCTGGTGACTCACGTTTATAATCCTAGTCACTCAGGAGTCTGATATCTGAGGACTGTGATTCAAAGCTAGCTTGGGCAGGAAAGTCTGTAAATTTTTTCATCTGACCACCAAAAAGCCTAAAGTGGTTCAAATAGTAGAGCACCAGCCTTTAGTGAAAAAGCTCAGGGACAGCACCCAGTACAGACATACACCAAAGTTTAAAAGAGGGGGGGAGATGATCAAAACAAAATTATTCTTTATTTCCTCATTGGATTTGTCCTAATTGGAACATTAAAGCACACTAAAAGAAAAAAAAATGAAGGTCAGCCTTGGAAGTACAGGATCACTTCTTGATCTGTAGACTTCTGAAGACCTGGATATCTGTTCAAATCATCAAGCATTAGTTGAACATATGATCACACCAATAATAGAGAGACATGCTTTTTTGAAATGAAGACCCATTTTATGATCAAAATAATTCTCTAACATAAGTGAATTACAACTAGGAATCAATCAAAATATATTCTTTCTAAAAAAACACATTATTGCTTCTAAAAATTGGAAAATCATTTTGCTTCCTACTTGTCTCTAAAGTTCTTTATAGCCATACATATTTGCTATTCTTTTGGATATTGTGAGTTTATTATAAATAGTTCTGCCACTCTTTTGTCAATGACATGCCAGATTTCCAGTTATGTACATTGGGACTGAAGATTTAATGTAAAATTTCTGAATACTTGGGGTAAAAAAATTGCTTTTTACTAATGTCTTATGTCATGTTATAGTCAAACTCTCTTGGCTATTTATACATTTTAATAATATAATATGGCCTGGGCACAAGCGGCTCACATCTGTAACCACTCTTAGTTATTCATGGCACTGAGATCTGAGGGTCAAAGTTCAAAGCCACCCAAGGACACTAAATTTCAGAGATGTTTATTTCCAATTAGCCAGCAAAAAGCTGGAAGAGAGATGTGACAAGTGATAGAGAAGTTGTCTTGACAGAAAAAGTCAACCTAGAGAGAAAGGCCTGAGTTCAAGCCAAAGTATGAATAGAAATAAATAAATATGTATACATAAATATATAAATAAAAAAACACTATGGAATGAATATTTGGATTACATTGTGTGAATGAGAGAAAATAAAGAAAGGCCCTACATTTATTCAATAAACACAAACAAACCACTTTAAACCTACCAGCACAACCATGTTCATTACAGCATCGTTTACCATAGACAAGATATAGAATCAACCCAGATGCCCTTCAGTGAACAAATGGATCAAGAAAATGTGGTATCTCTAAATGTCCAGAAACAGGACATACTAAAGCCACTAGCACAATGATGTTCATTACAGCATTATTTACCATAGCGACAATATGAAACTAACCCAGATGCCCTTCAGTAGATGAATGGGTCAAGAAGATGTGGTACTTATACACAATGGAATTCTATGCTGCCATCACAAAGAATAACATCGCCCCATTCATAAGAAAATGGAAAGACTTAGAAAAAATCATATTAAGTGAAGTAAGCTGGACCCAAAAGAACATAGGCTCAATGGCTTCCCTCATTTGCAATAATTAATACACATCTAGGACTCTCCTAGCAGAGGATTACAATAGCTCAAAACCTATGTACATAAGGATGAAACTAAATGAAATGAACTCTAGGATATGGAAACAAGAGCTTCATCTTATGTGATTGTTGTTCTTAATGTACTATGCTATTTCTCTTCTCTTTTTTGCCCTGTGGTTTATCTCAAGTTATTACTATATATGACTTTGTTACCTGGTATAATGTTTATTTGAAATAGGAAAGGGAAGGGGAGAAAACAAGATGATTAGGAAGGGATGGGGGAGGGAAATGGGGACAAAAACATGAGAAGGTGTCAATGTTCGAGAAGTGTAACTGTAACCCCCTCTATACATTATTCCTGACAATTATATATATGTGTGTGTGTGTGTGTATGCGTATATATATGTAAAACAAAAAAGAAAATGTATGTATACACAATGGAATTCTATGAATCCATCAGAAAGAATGACATTGTACATTCATAAGGAAATTAAAAGACTTGGAAAAAATTAATACAAAGGGAAATAAGCCAGATCCAAAGAAATACAGATTTCACGGTTTTCCTCATTTGCAAAATCTAGAGTACGCCTAAAAATCTACAAGTAAACACACTAGATGGTAACAAGGGGAAAAATATACACTGGGGCTTGATAAATTATACAGGCCTCGAGGCATTTACGCAGTGTAAGATCAAAAGAGGATATTCTTTTTTAATATATACTTTATTACTACTGTAGAGGTGATGTACACAGGAGTTATAGTTGCATAAGTCAGATAAAGAGTGCATTTCTCCCTGAACCATGTCAGTAATTTCCCCACTTTCTCCCAGTTTTTCCCTCCCAACCCCTCCCACAAATTGTATAGTTCATCTTTCACAGTGTCTAGTTCATCTTTTGTCCCACCTTTCCTGTACTTCCCCTTACCTTCCCAAAGACAAATAAACTAATAAACAAGACAACATGAGATGACCATTTAAACAGCATCAACAACAAGAAAAAAAATCCTATTTCCATTTTCTGGAATTCATTTCATAAAGTATTATTTTATATGATCTCCTAGGAGAGGATTACATAGGTACAATAGTTATGTGCATCTGACCATATAAAATAAAGTCACTCTTTCTTAACTACCCTATTTTTACCTCCTCCTTAACAGATTTTGGTGGGTTTCATTTGGTGGGTTTCATAGATATATACATATACATATGCATGTGTGTGTGTCCACACACATATATAACTTCTATATATAATACTTCTATATGTATAGTACTATAGATAGCTAGATATAGTTTATATAGTATGTAGATATAAACAGTATTATATGTATAGTACTTCTTTGATACTCAACCCGTCACCTCTTCTGCCACCTGCTGATTCCTCCCCACTTCTTTCACACTCAAGATATGTTTTTACACTCAAGATATGCTATTAAAATTACTTTGAGTAAACATCCAAGCACCTCACCTAGAAGACCTAGAAAAGCAAGGACAAACCAAATAGCAGGTGAATAGAATGGAAAAACAAGGCAAAACCAGCAGGATAACAATGGCGCACACTGTAATCCTAGCTACTCAGGAGGGTAAGAGCTGAAGATCAAGGTTCAACGTCAGCTCAGGCAGGAAAGCTCATGATTCCTATCTCCAATTAACCAAAAAGAGAGAGGGGGAAAGGGAAGGAAGGAAGGAAGGAAGGAAGGAAGGAAGGAAGGAAGGAAGGAAGGAAGGAAGGAAGGAAGGAAGGAAGGAAGATAGGCAGACAGACAACTGGAGCTATGGCTCAAGTGGTAGAGTACAACCTTTAAGCAAAAAACCTAAAAAGTGACAGCATAAGGCCCTAAATTCAAGTCCAATTGCATGTTCACACACACATACACACACCTAAACAAGAGCAAAAATAAACAAAATAACTATTTAGTGACTTAAAATAAATGAAACAAAAATCAATTGGAAATCAAAGCCCTAAATGTAAGAATTAAAACTTTGAATAAAAAAAATATTAGGGAAACCTCTCAAGATATTAGCGTGAGCAATGATCTTCTAGATGAGGCCATGAAACACAGGAAATAATTTTTTAAAAAAACACTAGCACCTGAGCAGAATCCCAGGGTCACAACAGATTGGAGAGAGACTCGATAAATGGGACTACCTAAAAATAAAAAGTTTCTGTACAGATAAAAACATAGTTGCAAAAGTAGAGAGACAGCCAACCAACTGGGAAAAGATATTCAACAACAATACATCTGACAAAATGCTTGATATCCAGTATCTACAGGGAACTCAAGAAACTAATCCCCCAAAAACCCAATAAACCATTCACTAAATGGGCAAGGAAACTAAAGAGAGACCTATCAGAAGAAGAGATTAAAATGGCAGAAAAACATATGAGAAAATGTTCATCATCTATGGTCATAAAGGAAATGCAAAAAAAACAACCCTAAGATACCACCTTACCCCAACAAGAATGGCCAAGATTTTGAACTCAGACAATGACAGTTGCTGGTGGGGTTGTGGAGAAAAAGGAACCCTACTGCACTGCTGGTGGGATTGTAAACTAGTTCAGCCAGTGTGGAGGTTCCTTAAAGAACTGAAAATAGACCTTCCCTACAATCCCACCATACCACTTCTGGGCATCTATCCTGAACAGCATGACCCAGGATATTATAAAGACACCTGCTCAGCTATGTTCATCTCTGCACTATTCACAATAGCCAGGCGATGGAAACAACCCAGATGCCCTACTGCAGATGAATGGATACAGAAAATGTGGTATATATACACAATGGAATTCTACATAGCCAACAGACAAGATAAAATAATGGCATTCGCAGGGAAGTGGATGAATCTACAGCGAATCATGCTGAGTGAGATAAGTCAAGACCTAAGGAACAAAAGGCGCATGGTATCCTTAATATGCGGTTATTAAATCCAAAGTATACCAGAGCGAGGACTCAATAACTGCACACCCAAAGCAATGGACTTGGTAATGGAAATACAAACATAACTATGTAGACAAAAAAACTTATGACTCTATAATCATAATGTTTTATTTCATAAACTGATATTTCTATGACATACAAACTGTTAGCCTAATTTTGATTAAGTTCTAAAGACTAAGTCCCAGAGAATGTAATTAGAGATTTCCTCCTTGAACAATTGTTTGTTAAACTTGTCATTTAAAATAAGATGTAAACATAAGCCATATAATTAATCATTGTTGTTCTTAAGGTACTATGTTATCTCTCATCACTTCTACTGTCCCTTGGTTATCTCATATTGTTACACTATCTCACTTTGTTATCTGATATATTGGATATAATTGTATTTGGTTATCTGAAATTGGATAGGGAACGGGGCAAAACAAGATGAGGGGTGGGGGAGGGGGGAAGGGAAATGGGGACCATGACATGTAAAAGGGTATCAATGTGTGGGAATTAAGGCACCATTTATCTGGCAAATATCATGTAACCCTTCTATTAATTGCAATAAAAAATATATTAAAAAAAAGAAAAAAGGAAGGGCTGGGAGTTTGGCCTAGTGGTAGAGTGCTTGCCTAACATCCACGAAGACCCGGGTTCGAATCCTCGCTACCACATACATTAAAAAAAAAAAAGCCAGGAGTGGTGCTGAGGCTCAACTGGTAGAGCTCTAGCCTTGAGGAAAGGCCAAGGACAGTGCTCAGGCCCTGAGTTCAAGCTCAGGACTGGCAAAAAAAATTTAAAAAAACAAGAAAAAATGAAGAAGAAATGCAAGGAATCAATGTCATAATGATTAAAGAAAGAAGGCTGCTCGGGATTAAGGGACCCATGAGACATTAAGGACCCCAGGCAACATAAGAACCTTGTTATGTGCCTGATTTGTTTTAAGTTGCTGTCAAAAGATAGTTCTGAGACAATACAGACTGGATAATAGATGAGAGCAAAGCATGCTGATGGTGTTTGATGTGATAATGGCCTGGTAGTGGCTGCAGACAGTGTTAGGAGTGTGAGCAACACTAACTGAAGTATGTAGGGTTCAAATTATATGATATTTGAATTTTGCTTTGAAATGCTCCAGACAAAGAGAGGAAGATGAAATAAATGAAGCAGAAGTCTTGATAAAAAAAAAAACACTAGCAAATAGATCTTCATCACACTGAAAAAGTTCCACACAGCTAAGCAATGATCAATATAGCAGACAGCCTAGAGCATGGGAGAAAATATTTCCATCCACTCACCTGACAAGGGATTCCTACATGGGACTCTTTAAGGAATGGGGAAACTAAAGAAGTCACTCAATTTAAAAAATGAGCATAAAAAAATAAACAGCATATTCTTGATCAGAATACATTGTATTCATAAACTGCTTAGTTAAATGTATTACTACTTAAAGATAATAAATATAAAAGTAAAGTTTAATAAAATTATATGCATAATCAGGTTACATGTATAATCTGAATAGATACATTTCAATAAGATACAAATGGTGGGGAGTGGGGGGGAGGGTAATGGGTACCAAGACATGTGAAAGGGTATCAATGTATGTGAATTAATGCACCTTCTATCTGGCAAATATCATGTAACCCTTTTACTAATTACAATAAAAATTTTTTTAAAAAAAGATACAAATGGGCAAGAAATATGTGAAAAAATACTCATTACCTTGGGTGTCAAGAAAATAAAAATGAAAATATGAGATACCAGGGCAGGGAGTTTGGCCTAGTGGTAGAGTGCTTGCCTAGCATGCATGAAGACCCAGGTTCAATTCCTTTGTACCACATACATAGAAAAAAGCTGGAAGTGGTGCTGAGGCTCAAGTGGTAGAGCTCTGGCTTTGAGAAAGTCCAAGGACAGTGCTCAGGCACTGAGCTCAAGCACCACGACTGGCAAAAAAAAAAAAAAAAAAAAAGTATGAGATACCATGTTACCCTAATTAGAGTAAATACTGTCAAAAACTGATAATAACCAATGCTGGTAAAGATAGGGAGCAAATGAAAACTAATGTCGTGTGGGCAGAAATCCAAATTCATGCAGCTATTTTGGAAAACAGTATGGACAATCCTCAAAACCTAAAAGCAGATGGACTACATGACAAACTATTTCACTCCAGAGTGTATATTCAATGGAAATAAAATCACCATGCCAAAGGGATGCTTCTGTGCTTGCATATGCTTATTACAATATTACTCACAGTAATTAAGATACATATAGGCTAGGTGCTGATGGCTCAAGAGGCTGGGATCTTGAGAACTGTGATTCAAAGCCAGCCTAGGCAGGAAAGTCTGTGAGACTCTTATCTCCAATTAACTGCCAAAAAACCACAAGTGGCACAGAGGTAACCTTGAGCAAAAGAGCTCAGGGACAGCACCCAAGCCTTCAATTCAAGCCCCAGGACCAACCAAAACAAACAAATAAAAAAAAGAGATGTACATTGGATCAGCCTGTCAATATATAAATCAATAAAAAATTATGTATGTATAATTTATATTAATTTTATAAGTAATTTATATATGATGCTATGATTTTGTTTACAAAATTAAATTGTAATTAGAATTTTTAATTTTATAAAAATTATAATCATATATTTTATAGTACCATTTATTATAACAATGTATGTGATTTTTTTTTTGCCAGTCCTGGGCTTGAGCTCAGGGCCTGAGCACTGTCCTTGGACTTTCCCAAGGCTAGCACTCTACCACTTGAGCCTCAGCACCCCTTCTGGCTTTTTCTATGTAGGTGTGGTGCCAAGGAACTCAATCCAGGCCTTCATGCATGCTAGGCAAGCACTCTACCACTAGGCCAAACTCACAGCCCCGGTATGTGATTTTTATATAGTAACATTCATATATGTATATATATATATATATATATATAGAGAGAGAGAGAGAGAGAGAGAGAGAGAGAGAGAGAGGGAGGGAGATAAAGACACAGATTCAAATATGTTTAAATGTTATT